>NC_039264.1:23778085-23818534 GCF_003368295.1 Carassius auratus | reverse complement strand
CAAAGGGGTTGCCTGCAGTGGGCAAAAGGAGCTAAGAGACCCTGTGAACACAGGAATTTATGTCAAGAATGGCGACCCTTCGTACATACAGCTCTTCATCCCCTATCTCCTTGCCAAACTATGAAACTATATATACATATTATTTGGTTTCCCAACAAGGCCCATCGCTCAGCATGAAATTAATTTGCTGAATGCAGAATAAACTGTATATTCCTGCCCTCAAACCTGCCAATCTAAAGCATGATCTACAGGAAATGCTGTATGGCATTGGAGGTAATTTGTGAATTAACACAGACTTATAGTCTAAATAAAACAACAACTGTTACTTACTGTTATTACACTTCTATACAAAAGAAGCAATTTATTATGTTTGTTATAGATTGTGTGACATCACGTGCACTACCGCCAGTGGCAATAGATTAACGCAGTGATCTGGTTGTCACGGCGTCCGTCACAGCCATAGATATCGGTTCATTTGGTCTGTAAATCACGTCATGTAGACAGCTGCTAAAAGTATGTGACATTTCAAAGGGGTCATGAAAGTCACTGAGGTGTCTGTCCCATGTAAGCAAGTTGGTTACCAGGTGGCAAAGGATAAAGGTCTTAAAGAACTCAAGAATATTATCTTGCGATCTCACACTTAATCTTACACTACACTATTGGTACAAACATGTGACAAGTAAGGTGGTTTTGTCCAGAAAATAGCCACAGCACCCTTCCTTCTTTCCATCTTGCCCTAGAGGAAGCGTCAATTAATCAGTAGCAGTCGCTGGCCGGAAATAAACAACATTTTTATGAATGGACTCTTGGTATTTTCCCTCCGCCCTCCTCTTGCTGACTTTCAAACACAATGAGCATTCTCTTGGAGCTCATATTTCTTGCGTAAATCTCTATTTAAAGGCTGCTAGGAAAACAAGTGTCCATTGACTAGCCCTGGCCCTGACTGCTGGGATGTTTTTTTCAAGAAAGGAGTGGAACCAATAAGAATGGCCTATTTACTTTCAATGTGGGGGAAGTATAAAGACCAATGACAGCGCATCTATGTAAGCAGAAGAGGGGTTATCACACAGGAAAAATATGTATCACCACAAAAAACGTGTAGGATTCCCTACCCTTTGTGAAAATCGAGTGACCGAAGTTATTTCCACCCCGGTTAGTTGATGATATGTTTTCATATTGTACGGTGTAAGCTTGGTATGCTTTTAATCTAGTCTAGATTTGATAACAGGCCTGCGGCTTTGAACAGCACTAGGATGATATTTCTTCATTATCTCTGTACTCTCCAACAGTGGTGTTTCATGACAGAGCTGTTCAATTTCCTCCTCAGCGCTGAAGCGAGCTGCCCCAGATAATCAGTTTTTACCAGACAGAGCGGGGTACCTGCCACACGTCTGTGAGTGCTATCTTGCTTCGTTATCTCTCTCGCTCTGGCTCTCTGCCTCTTTCCTCTTGGTAACAGAGTAGTCCACCCCCATTCTTTGCCTCTCAGAGGAAAGAGGACACCGTCAGCACAGAGGACAAAGCCAGGCATGCTGTGGCTGGTGGAGCATGACTTCCAGGGGCCTGAAAGAACAAGCCTAGTTTCTTCCTCCCCCTCTCTAACATCTTCACTTTTCTTATCCTTGCACCATTGTCTTTAACCTTCTGAAAATACGCAAACACCGCCTTGGATATGAATTTTTAACCTCCAGGCAAGATCCTAAATACTACTGGCTAAAGTAAATGCTCTAGGAAATGCATATCTGCATAATTTCGGCAAATGTAATAAAACTTACCAGGAGGCTTGCACATGCGGATCTGGCTCTGGCACTGCACCAGTGGGTGGAGGTGGGCTGGGGTCTCAGAGGGCACTGTAGTAGGTAGGCCACTAGTCCGGCGATGTGGGGAGGTGAAGGGCGGTGGTTGACGGTGTTTGTGAGGCTGGAGCTGTTGCACTGGGGGACTGGTAACGGAGCTGCGTGAGCGACGGTGGGCATGCCCTGGTAATGCCGCTGGTGGCCATCTAAAAAGGTCATTCAAGAGTTTGAAGGATGGTGCCAATCGTCTCGCCTTTGGACGTCCAGTGCATTCCCTGACCACGTTGGGATGCAAAGTGCCTATAGGAAACGAAAAAAAAACAGTATAGAAAATTAGATATAAATTACAGATATCATTACTATTGTAGATATATCATAGTCGTATACAGAATTGTCTAAATATTAAACTCATTGGAGAAGTTGTACCTGAAAATGTCCCCAGAAACAGACTCCAGGTGCGATGGTTCACAAAACTTTCGATGATAGCCCAAGGGCTTGCGGGATCGCCGAAGGGTGTTATCAAATGCCAGGGCTGTCTTTGCTGGGCAGTTGGCCTGTGCAAGACATGGGCAGTGGTCAACTGCAAGTATAGTTTGCACATTTTACTAGTCTAATTGGTTATGTAATTTATTATCTTTATATACAAAATGACTGAATTGATAAGGTAGGACAAACAATGACTAACCTCTGGACAGGAAGCTGCAGGGCTAGGGCTGCTTGGAGAGGTGGGACAGGCTGAAGATGGCTGCTGGGAGTGAAGAAAACTTCCAGGGAGTTGAGAGGGGTGCAGTGGAGGGCTACAGTGCCCTGAGGCTGAGGTGGGGTACATGGGAGGAATGGATGGGATAGAGGGGGAAGGTGGAAAGGGCCGCTGAGTTAGATGGGAGCATTGTGTTTGTATGATGAGGATGCGGGTGTGGGTGATGTGGGAGAGGGTTGTGTGAACCCTTGCCATCCCAGAAGCAGAGGCTGAAGCTGGATGAGACTGTCCTGTCATGCCCTCTGAACTCCCCACGTGATATGAGATGCCGATTGCTGTTAACTGTGGGCCACCCGAGTGCTGCGCTGCCAACTGCAGTTGGACAAACATCATATGATCGCCTACTCGCAGAGCCAGGGTCAAAGGAGACCGGCCAGACAGGAAGTCACTGACCTGTGAACAGGAAATGCAGAGGGGATGGCTTTAGTAATTCCCTTTGCACTGCTCTAAACTGGAAGAGAATTTGGCAACATGACTGAAATGCCTTTTATGAATAAGCAGAAGTATACAAAAATCACACACACAAAACACTCTACCATTCAGCCACCCCACGAAACTGTAACTTCTGTCTGGCCCTAGGCCTGTAAAAATCAGCCATAGAAACAGGATGCAGACCCACTCGCTACACAGTCACATAATAGCTAATTGTTTGAAAAGGCTGAACCGGAAAGGCTTGCCCATTTTAGGAGTGCCCAGAATGGAAGTTAAGCCAAGGGGCTCTCCAACCCCTGGAAACAAGCTGAGAAATACAGAATGCTTGTCTTGACTTTGCTCTCCAAACATTAAAAAAAAAACCTCTGCCTTGTTTGATTTAAACCGAGACTTTCTTTGTTGTCATCTGCCACATTCTGAGGATGTTTTAACAGTAGCATAAAACAATAAATGTTTAATGATGCAGTATGACTATAATACATAAGCATAGAAGAACCAAATGTCCCAGCTTGTGTTGGCTGATCTGTTGTTTCAAACCTGTTTGTTTGAAACACCGGGGCCTATCCTCCATCATTTCTTTCTCTAGATCTCTTGCTGATCTATTTTTGCATCAAGCAGCCACTCTTGCAGTCGAGTGACCTTTACTGTTCTGTGCATTTAACTGACCAGAAGAGCCAGTTATAGACACCCTTTTTCCATCTTTAGTAGAGTTGAAGTAAAAAAAAATGCTCAGCATGACTAAGAACTGATAAAAATACATAGAATACTCTACATTGTTGGTAAACCCTGTTTTAAAGGTCAATTTTGAAATTGGTGGCTTACCCCAGAGGGAGGGGGGATCCCACCCCTGAATGACAGCTGTCTTGGAAGTTGATTTGCATCTAATGCTCAATTCAGATTCCAACAAAAGGTCCCTGTAATTACTCGGCGGCCATTATCTTATAGCGGAGCAACTAGGACAAACATCCAAGCACGATTAATTAAACATTTTTGGGGCTGCAAATCGTCAAGTAAAGCATGCCAGACCCCCACATTAGCCTTGCAGATCAGTCATCATCAAGACCAAGCATCTCACTGACTCACTCAAAGCCCTCATAATGTCATAAAGACTCATCCCACATAATGAGAGAGTGCGTGAACCCCCACAACCAGTAAAAGTGCCTCTGAAAGCGAGGACGTGGTCTGCAGAGACATTCCCCACAGCAGCCGTCAGTTTGAGTCACACAGACCTTTGTCAATACATCGGCCAGCCTACACTCTGCTAGTGCAATAAGCGAATGACCACAAAGACAAAGACACAGTGGGTTTACAGATCTGCAGTCTTCACTTACACCGCATCTAAGGAATGTGTGCAAGTATACAGTTGAACAATGCTTCGGTGTTGTTTAAGGGTTCTTGACTTGGCTGAAGCCACAAAGATATATTAACAGACCATTTTTTGAAAGTCTTTGGTGCTTTTTGGAAGAAAGCCCATATTTAGTTATCCTCAGAAATCTGCATATGATAAAGCGTTTCAGAAGACTTGTGGCCAGAACTTCCACACTTTACCTAGCACAGCTATATAGAATCTGTCAGGTTGTATGGAGCCCTGAAGTGTCAACATGTAGTCTATATCACCTAAAATGGACAAGGTACTCAAAAGAGACCGCAAGCATACGTCTGCACAGGTCTCTTTGTTCTTAAGGCCACTGACTCACTTTCTCTTCAAGGCACAGATCAAGTTCTATAACAGAGCGCTCTTGACACTTGCTTGGAAATTCTTTTGAAGCCAGAAGCCTACCTGGATCCACCCTTTCTTCAGTCACTGCATGAAAAACAAATAAACTACTTATATATTGTATTCTCTACAAAACAGGCAGCACATGAAATGTGCAGGCACAAAAAGTTTTCAGCAGAACTAGAATGGCACTAATTACATTATTTGCAGCCTTTTTCATGTATTACAACATTTAGGATAATATGCTAACAAGAAGAATGAAGTACAATGCAAATTCATTTACAAATTTTGCGAAGGTAAAGTGTCCATTCTGTCTAGTCACCCTGCAAATTTAACCCTAAAATGAGTGCAGAAAATGCAGGAATCTGCCAGTTTTGTTTAGGCTGATAAAAAGTCAACAAAGGCAGATATGTAGATCTATGGGAATAAAGTTATCATGTTGAAGAACTATATACTTGGCTAAGCCAACATTGGTTCACCTGCAACAGACTAGTGCTACTCTTCCTTTATTCTTTACACTTCATCCATTTTGATTTGTTGGGGAGGCATTTTGCTCTGCAGTGGGCTGCAGTTGCTATGCAGTGAAGAGCGAGTGAAGGAGAGAGAAAGAAAACATGATAAAGGGAGACAGGGGAGGAGGGCTGGGGGAGAAACCTTGTAGCGAGTGCAAGAGGGTGGAGGGGTGTGAGGATGCCAGTAGATGCTGATGAAATATTCAGTGAGAGTACGCCTCTAGCTCCTTCCGTTTTTTCCCCCCTCCCTTCGAACTCTATAGCTGACAGTTTTATTTATTGGGGTCCCTGCGGTTCAAGGAACTCATTTGCAGGCGGTTTCTTCTGTAACACAGGAGATGCGGGACAGGAGCTCGGAACAGCACCAGACTGACGTTCATCCACAGCCTGAAGACACGCATCTTTGAGGGGTCAAGTAAGAAACAGGTTCTTTTGATACCAAGCATGACTAAAAGACTACTGGTCACCTATCAAAGGCCCCAGCAAACACGGAAAGTTCAAAACAAGCTTATTAACCATCAACATCGACTGGTGGGTTTTGAACGCACTTAGGGGGCCATCAATATGGTCCTCGCAAAGGGGCATGAAGGGTGTGGATGCAATAACAAGCTCCTTTACAATAATCAATTACTTGCATCTTTCTTCAAACCCTGAAGAAAAGACTACCTTCAAAGATCTCACTCGAGGGGTTTGACCTACTCAAGGTCTACAGAGATGGAATGGTGAGCATTCAGCGGGTAAAGACTGAATTTGATCAGTCAGAACTTGCAAGGAGCCTCTTTCCATCATGTCTGTTGACCAAAACTCAATACTTAATGGGACAGTTCATCCAAAAATGAAAATGTTGTCATCATTAATGTCAATCCAAACCTATATGGCTTCTTTCTTCTTCTGTGGAGAACAAAAGATTAGACTTCATATATATATATATATATATATATATATATATATATATATATATATATATATATATATATATATATATATATATATATATATATAATGAAGGAGAGAGGACTGAGTTCAAAAACGGACATGTCGCACTTGCAACAGGATTCAAAATATCTCCAATCATGGGATTCAGCACTAATTCATGACTGTAGGGAAATGTCACAGAATAAAGAAATACTAAGAAGGACAAATTTAAGGAATAGTGCTAAAAAAATGTGTTTTAACCCTACTTAAAAAAAGCTGGTGGCTTGGTTATCGGCTAATGAGTGGTTCTCCACAACCCCCCTCCCTCCTTCCTTTTCAGTTCAGTCACGAAACCGAGCACTTCAATCACAAAGGCGGATGGGAAACAGGAACAGTCACAAATCCGAGTGATTGCCCATGTCAACATAGTCCCTCTTGTATTGGGAGTGCTCTCCGTGCAAACACGCATAGGCATGGGCCTGTTCGCTGATCAGAGAAATGCAAACTAACAGCTGTTCCCATAACACATTAACACCGGCATCTTCTATTTGAAATATCTGTAAAATAAAAAAAATGAATTGTAGATATGGCACAAAAGCCATCAGCATCCTGCAGCCTTGCCACTCAGCATGACGTGTGATCCCACCGCTTCTATTTTCGTCCTCAGTCTATACCTGGGATTCTGACTCATCACTGTCCTTCCCGGTAATCACAGACCCTCGTCAAGGGTGACGTCACTATGGCCATCTCTCAGACTTCGTTACTCTCCTTCCCTTGCTCCCTCTGGGAAGGGGGTCGGGTGGGTGGAAATGACAAGGGGTGACTGAGAGATGACTCGCTCTATATTGTTGGATCTCATTTTTTCATCTGTCCATTTGCAGACACAATGACAGGCGCCCCGGTCCCATTCTACAGTGGGTAGGTGGGTGTCTGGAGGGTGGAGAGTTATGACAGAAAAACATCTCTAGTGTGTAGCACTGAGACTAGGGAAAAGGTGCTTGCTTGTGGAAACAAACCGCTATGTTATCTATCCCCCAAGGACATAGCGAGCAATCTACCTGCCTTTAGAGGCGGGTTAGAACAGAAACCGCTAATTAACAAACTCTGCCGCCTGAAGAATCAGACACCAGTCATTATTTCTACTTGATGGGCAGAGTTACCAGCAACAAAGTGCCGTTTGAATGCAAAAGTGGCGTTTTAATGTTCAAGAGGACAGCTGATCTATCAAGTGGAGTGCAGAAACTGGGCTATATTTTCCCTTGGAACTAAGAAACTGCTTGATGTCATTTCATTCTTCCTCTTTAGCGGCAGAGAGGGTAAAACTGGAGACTATGGAGAGACACGCGAAACCACAGCAGCTTTAAATTATAGGCCAGAAAAAGCTGTTAGGCCAGAGTAACAAGGGAAAAATGTCATTCCAATAATTGCAAGCCTTCCCTTTCCATAAAACAGTCTGGTTACGAGGCGTAAGAGATAGATATTTCCCTGGAAGCAAGCGCCGTAGCACTTGGAATTCTGCTGTGCTTATGTGGTCGTCCCCTGTAACTACAAACCCAACCTTATCTAGCAAGACGAGTAGGTATTGTTGAGCGCAGATCACTTTTTACATTCGTTCTGGTGGCACGATTGTGTTTGACTAATTTCAATTCTGAGAGAACGATATGTCTCACATTTGACAATGTTACTGACTCAGTTCATGCCTGTAACCATGAAGCTACAAAAAGGACACGAATGATGACTAAAAATGATGATTTCTAAAAGGGGCCGTTTCATAAGCAGCCAGATGACACACAGTTAGATGCCTACAAATTGTAAATTAGAACAGAGAAGAAGCACAAGTAACGTTTGCATGGTACTGCAAAAGGTTTTTTTGATGAGAAAGGCCAAACGCAGTCACTCTTCAAAGGTTGGCACTGCAGAAAGCGTGTTGAAAGATAAAAGCGGTGCACTCCCCTGTCTACCCTTCCCCCTCTTACGCACACAACCACACTCCTCTGTCGTCATTACAGATAGGCCCTTTCCTCTCCTACACGAATGCGGCATAATCATAGTTGGACATAAAATAGTAGTTGCAAGAGTTTCTTGCACATGAAAGGTGGCATCTCAATGAAGTGGCTTCAAGGTGGGGATTGCCTTGGCTCACAGATGTTGCCTAGAAACTGGAAGGTGCTTCTTAAAATATGCGTAGTAAGTGTGTGGAGGTCCTCAAGTTAAAAGCTTAGGAGGGCATCATCTGTATCCCATTACCCTTATGTGTCAGTGCAACCTCTTGCCAAGTAGAGAGTTCAAAAACCTACAAATGGGTCCTTTAAAAAAGAGCCAACTTCGGGTGTCCACTCTTGCCCTGGCAATTAGGTTAAGTGTACGCGCAACTGTCCAATGTAATGGGCCACTGTGTAATTCACTCTACTGGGATGACCTTATTAGGGTGAAACCTTACCTGTGTTTCCGTCAAACTCTCCAGCGCCTGCATTACTGACTGCTCAGGTCTTGATGCTTGAGACTTTGAGAAGAGAGAAACGACAGGGTAAAATATGTGTGACAAAAAGAGTTGGCCAAGTACAGCACGTAAATGAAAGCCATGCTATTTTTACCATTAGGCCTGCTTCAACTGTTGGAACTAGCGTTAACTTGCTCCCATCCGTTATTCCCAAATCTTGAAGCTTTCCTGAACTCAGGCGTCTAGAAAAAAACAAGATGATGATGTTAGACTTCAAATCTCAAGATGCAAAAATTTCCAAAACAGATCTGTTTATGACTTACTGCCAAAAATACAAAATACATTTGAGACCCGTTCCAAAATATCTTTTTTTTTTTTTTTTTTCACAGAAAGAGGTCTTAAATGTTTGGAACAACACAAGGGTGAGAATCTTCATTTTTGAGTGAACTCTCTCTTTAATAATACACAAAACCACCATGGAAATAATATTTTGGCCAAGTTATGATTTTTTAAAATAAATATTACATATTTGAAAATACATATTTAGACAAGTATATGAAAAAAAGTAAAACAATTCTAGGCTACTACATTTGTAGCCTACACCAGCAGACCAAAAACCACAGCATATGTAAATCAGCATGTTTAATCCAAAAACACCCCCGCATGAATCAAAATGTTTCAAACACAGTCCAAATGTATTTTTAACCCACAAATCTCTTAAAATATCTATCCTAGTGGCATAAATGTGTACACATGTGCTCGGGCTAAATGTCACCACCTCCTGCTGAACAAAGGGACTGAGCACTTGGCCTGGAGGCAGCTAAACCAAACAGAAGAGATTAAGCGACTCTCTTCATTTTAAAAGGATGAAGTAATTTGGAGGTGATTACTTGTGAGGGCTTTTCAATCGGACCAATTCAAAGCACAAACAATGCAACTGTTAGGGTCATTTGCAAGTGACAAAAGAGCTTCTCTCTCACCACCCAGCTCCCACCACCCAAGTGCAATTGTTAGGCAATGTGCAAACTGTGCTGAAACTAACATTCCCCTTTTTCTCTTAACGTTCGCTCGGAATATTCTAACACTGCAGTGCGAGTGCAACTAGGAATTCTTTATTCCCCGGCATCCAGTTTAAAATGACAATTACTAACGCCATGCATATTCTAATCAAGCAAAGCAACCAGTTTAATCAAGAGATTAGGAAATTCTATTTATATGCATGCACTGCTGTCAGTTGCGCACACCTATGGGTCCATTATAAAGCCATTAAACTGTCATTGCTTGCATAATGTTTTGAGCTAGCACTTCAGTTTCAGGTGTGATGCCGGTTTCTGCACCTTGCACATGGCCTATATTAAACTGACTTCCACAGCACACTGTCAACAGCATAGCTCAGTTTCACTTCTCTGTTGAAGAGGCTGTGGACTGCCACAGCAAAAATATCATGGTAGACATTGTAACATGGACTGCAAGTTGTTATGTATTAAAAACATGACCTATGGCTCCATGATGCAGGTGTACATGGCAAGCCATTAAAATATGTATTCATTCATATGTATATTTTGTACTAGTTACTGACTTCCTTTCTTTGTCATAAATACTACAACTTGAATACTCCGGTAGCGACTACTATCTATTCCGTTAAGTCAACAACTGCTTATTCCTAGCATACTAGTGCTTACTGTTTTGCTAGTAGTCAATATCCCAATAATGGTAACCAGAACAGATAATAGTGACTATCTGATCTGGTTCAATGCTACTATACATTCAGTACTACAACCTAATAAAGAATTAATCTGGAAAAGCTACTAGTAACAACTAGTCAGAACTGAATACTATATATATATATATATATATAGACTAGTTAAGGAATATGTTTGTAATATTTATTGAATTATTACAAGTGATACTTACAGTATGTAATGTTTTCTCATTTATATTTTTCGTGAAATGGAAGATACGGTCATTACTGAATTAAGTACTAGTAATAAAAACAAGCACTAATAGCAAAAAAAAAAAAAACAAGACAGCTAGTTAGTTTAAATGAATAAATGTTTAAACGGCTTGCCATCATAGGCGGCTTAAAATCTCCATTCGGAAGCCCAGCCAAAACCCACCTTTTGACCTGCTCTTAACCACTGTTAAAAATAACTAACCGTGCAGTCTAACAGTAACACATCAGACTACTACTCACGTTTCTTTGTGTAGCAGAGCGAGTCTTTCTTTGGGTACTTTTAGTCTTTGAGAGAGTCTTCGCTTTAGCCCTTCCACGGTCTCTTCTGCGGGCAGGGAGAGCTCAAAGCGTGTGCCGGTGGTGGAGTGGATGTACAAATTCATGGGGGGCTCGCCGGAGACGCTCTCGCAGGACGGCGCAGCTCCGCGACTGCTGCAGCTCCGGGCGCTCGGATGCTGGTCCATTCGATAGCCTACGATAGAGGAGACAGGGTCGATGGAAGCGGAGGGATAGGGCTGGATTTCTCTATCTGTAAAAGCTCTTGGAAAATATTCCCAATGATTATTCCCGTTTGTGGATCGATCCCGCGGTGATCCTAATAGCTTCTTTTAAAGCAGTATTTAATTCTATCTTTTCGATAGTGTATTAAAATGCATATTCTGTAATTGTAGTCCTTTATCGTTGACAGTGTACTGCAAAACCAGTGCGACCTTTTTTATTCCCCACTTTTTTTTTTTTAAAGCGCAACCCTCATAGCGAAGAGAAGCTCCAGTGAAACACGCATAATAATGCCCGTTGTTTCACCGTATCTCGCTTCCACTGTGCTGCTTTGGTCACACCCACAAAGGCTCTGCCCAATCACATAAGGCGCAAGCAATGACGTCATATGTGTAGCCAATGGAGAGATGTGCTGCTCACCCACGTGGAGCGCAAACCCCGCCTGTTTTCTCTCCGCCACAGCGCGTTCCTCATTGAGGACAAATCCAATCTGAGTGGGCGAGGAGCTCCAGTCCTGGAGTTCCAGCCCACTCGTACCATTTCCACACCATTCATGAGGCAAACTGTCAAAAGTAACAAGTCACCCAATATAACCTAGAATGTTTAAAATAGCAACACTGAACGCCGTTTACAAAATACAACAAATTGTCTTTTACATATAGCCAAGAATAATAACCAATACGTGCACATTTGTAGCCCACTGTGTTTATAACGTTTTCTTCCATTGAACAATTTGTTTTAGCATTTCTGTGATAGTCACACTGATTTAACACACTGATATATGGATTATTCTTATTTTTTCATTTATTCTTTTTTTTTGTTTGTTTCTGTGACAAAATTTGCTAACAGGTTAGGTAGCAATTAACTTGTGAATGTATATAGGCTATACATATAGTAGACTATGTGTTAATAATAATAATAATAATAATAATGTCTTCCAAAACAGTGATTAGGCTACTTGTAATAAATATATTTCCATTGTGTTCGTTTGTATTATAAATTTAAATTGTATTCAGTACAAAAGTTTAACTTCCTTGGTGTGGGACAGGTTCAGTACTGAGAAATGTAACATTCACGACGTCTTTAGATATTCTGTAGAATGCGTAAGAGTCACAGTTAAACGTTTAAAGCTATAATAATCTATCTTTCAACGCTAAAATGCATTTTTATATCATTGCTAGAGGACAGAACACTTCCCCTTATTGAAGAATACTCCATATGCAAATATATCTTCATCCACGCATGTTCTAAGAGTCTGTAATCTTTCTACGTGTGCAGCTTACGTTTAAGAGCATGTATTACGGTTATCATTATCTCTATTCAAATAGTCCCCCATAAAAGACAGTATGCTCTTAAGGAAACGCTGTGTCCCAGTCTTACAGTATAATAAGCTTCGCTTGGGGCGATACACAAATTGACACTTACGTCACTCACTATCACGATCTCGTGCCAAATGTGCTGTAAGCTACAGTCTGCAGATGGTAGGCCAGTTATGATACAGCACCTTATCTGTACAACACAACTTAAATTACTGTTCAAATATCTTGTTTTGGGTTATATAGCAGATCCGTTTTTACGAAATGCATGCCTCATGCGGATAAAACGCTGTTTGTGCCTTGCACCTGAATTTACAACTCATTCACGTGGTGCATGCGCATAGACTTCATTTGCTTGCGTTAACCTATGTGAAAAAAAAATCTATCAAGTTCAATTTACTTTGTAGTGAAACTTGAGCGCCTACAAGTGGTGAAAGAAGGTATTGGCAACACCAATTTCTAAACAAGTATCAAGCATAAACATGCAGATCCATAACATCTAAATTTTGTATAAGCAAGAAATACACATCAAGTGGACACTCATGAGGTTAATATTTTTGTGCTACTTAAAGGGAAAGTTAACAGGAAATTTTAATATTTTGTCATTTACCTATGCTTACGCTGTTCCAAATCCATTTGACTTAGATTTTTTTCCTCCGTAGAGAATAAAAGGAGACGTTTAGGTAGAATGACAATCTTAGTGACTATTTTAAGGTGGGAAAAAACGTGCAATTGCATGAAATCTGTGGCTCTCAATTCCTAATATTTTCCTTTTGTGATCCACCAAAGAAAGAAAGTGAGACAAAACAAAAAGAGGATGAGTAAAATGATAGTATTTTAATTTGGAGGTGAATCCCTTTTCAAGTTCAACCAGTCCCGTATCCTCTAAGAAGTCAGAAACTAGTTTTTAAAATAGATTTTACCCAAAAGTTCAAAAACAAGTCAAGTGAGAAAGTAAAGAACTCTCATACTATTGCAAAATTCAAGCAGAATGGACAGCAACCCAGCAGCTGCTCAAAAAACAAAACAAAACCCATCCTTAATAGAAAATATCATTTTGACACTCACCAATTATTGTGGCGAAAACCTCAAAGTTTCGCGACAATGTCTCAGATTCCTCCACAAGATTGCCTAGTTTTGGCATGTATAGAGAAAATTGTAATATAGTTTAGGTTTGTCCACAAGAGATGTCCACTAAGATGTGGCTACAACAGCCGGCACACTTGGGTAAATGAATCAGCCGTCCCAGAGCAGATGCCTGTTTAAATCCCAAATCTACTCCAGTGCTCCTGCCATCTGAAACTACACCGTGTGACAGCATTCGAGCGTTGGAGTTGAAGTATAACACCTCTTTACAAAGCTGCTCACTGAATGGGTGGAGACTTTGCTTCTTGCGCTGTCAGCATGAGATTTAAGGTGGAGGCCTTAAATCACATGCTTTATTTGATACTTTATGGAGTTTTCTGAAAACTGTATTAATCATTGACAGTAGTTTCACTCAGATGACATCTAAGAGCACAAACAAGCTTCATTGGGTCAGAAAAACACAAGTTTAGTCAAAATATAAGATCTGAGCTACCTTAAAAGATGTTAACGTGGAGTTGCATTTGATTTAGGAGGGGCGTAACTATGTCCTGACGTCATAAAGATGTTACTGGGCAACCAGTCAAGGAAAACACATTGCTTGGATACAAGAGAAGTCTACGGTAAACAACAAACTTACGTGGAATTCTAATCGCAGGAAGTTTGTGACGCTACTTCAATATAGCAGCAGAAAGGTTAAAGATGAGAAATATTGATGAAGTGCTGCAATATTTTAAGATGCAAACGTTTGCTCGTTATATAAGCAAATAATTTGACAATTAAAAAAAGAATACCAGTTTAAACCGGTAAACTCCACCCTAGAGCAAAACGAAACAAATATAGGACAACTATATTTCACTTTAAGTAAATGAAGGAGGCGTTTACATGGCCTAGCGTAATTTTATGCACGTCCTGATTTTGCCAAGTCCGATGTGTTCCTAGGTCAACATATTTTGTTGACCCTGGAACAACATTTTACTCCAAAAATATATTCTTAACCATATCCCTACACCTAAACCTAACCTTAACCATGAGCAATCCCTAAAATCAGAGGAAATGATAGATGAATGACACTGATGTACAAGCACCAAACACTGATTTTAAGCATAAACTTCACAAAATCTATAAACTGGTTCTTCAAATCTGATTGGTTAATCACAATGTTGTTCCAGGGTCAACAACGATGTTGTCCCAGGAACATGTCTCACTTGGTAAAATCAGGTTAGGCTAATTTTATATAGCCAACTGTATTTTTATTTATTTTTTTGCTTGATTGTTATTATCAGTCATAACATAATAATGATGCAGTTATAACTTTATGCCAAACTGGTATACTACAATACTGAAATATGTCCCGTATACTCCCATAAACGCCTTCCCTCATCGCCTTTTCAAAGCAGTGATGCGGCAAGGTGGAGGCCGTAAACCTGAAACTGATTTACAAATTGTAGATGAATAATAAAGTCTTTGTATATTGCTTCTAATAAGCTGACACAATGTGTTGTAAGACGGTTTAGCAGCTTTCCCACCCTAAAGGGAATTAGGTTGAAGAGGTTTTTTGCTCTTGCCAATTAAACAGCCTTCAGTGAACCAATTAGCCCTATTCATGCAAGAACGTCTTTAAATGGAAAGGGTGGATGTGAAGGATTTGAAGTGTTGCATAGAATTGGCATCTTTATGTGCATTCAAATGTGTGAGACATGTGTGGGATATTTGTGGGCGTCTGTGCATGTGTGGGTGAGCAGCATTCCAAACCATCAAAGTCATTCCCGTTCCCATTTTCATGTTTGAGAAATTTTCAACAGTCTGTATCCGTCAGCCCCTTCCCCGATTGTTGTTTACCCTGATTCTTTTGTTGAAAGATAGAGGGAAGCATTAGGACACGCCTGCCGATGCGTAGGGCCATGGTTCATAGGTCTGTCAACAGGAAGTGGGAATAAATGAGTACTGTGGGAATGCAAAAATTACACAGGAATCATTTACACCTCCACCTAATTCACGTTGAAAGGTTACGAAGTAAGAAGACAACAAACTTTGTAAGTGTGTTTGCTTTTACAGTGTGTGGGAGATTTTTGACTACCATTCAGAAGTTTGGGGTCGTACGATTTTTTTTGTTTTTGGTCTCTTCTGCTTCCCAAGGCTGCAGTTAATTTATTTGATCAAAAATACAGTAATATAGTGGTAATGTGAAATATTATTTCTCTTTTAAAATGAATATTTTCTACTTCAATGTATTTTACAGTAAAATGTATTCCTGTGATTTAAAAAAAGCTGAATTTTCAGCAACCAGACTCCAATCTTGATTGTCACATGATCATTCAGAAATCATTGTAATATGTTGATTTGGTAATTCGTATTTGCGACATTGACTTTTAACTGTAAAGCTTACTTAACCAAATAAATAAATAGATTGACATGAAATATTCAAATACCTGTACCTCAATGCTTCCTCTAAAAAGTCCATTATAATGTACTAAACAACTGACCAAGCAAAAAATCTAACAATGCAACAATAAAAGTAATATTATTACCTTTATTCCGATTTTCCACTATTTTTGCAATTGATAGATGCATGATTGTGGCATTTGCATTCATAAGAAAGAAAAATCATCAACAACTACGTGATTGCGCAATGCTAGAGAAAAATATAGTAGTGAAGCGAATATTATCTGACCAGTGATCTGTGATTAACCAATGAGATTCGATTCGATCCAGATACCAAGCCACTCAGCCAATCAGAGTTGAGGATGGAAAATAAAGTTTGTAGAAATTATGACATACTTGACTTACGTGATGCAAATAACAGCTTTTCATTATTGAAAGTGTTTAATTCTCTGTTAATCACAACTCCATTGATTCAGGTATTATAGATATATATCACAATATTGCAACTTGTTCCAGGCATTAGTAGCTTTGCAGGCATATCGCATTTGTATAATCTTGCATAAGTAGCCTGCAGTGTTTGACCAGATTATGAAAAAGTTCACGTAAACACTTCTGAATGGAAACCGAGCGCGAGCACTAACAGAATTCACCCAACACATCTGCCAAATTCCAAAGCAAATTAAGTGTGCATTGCTTGTTATTAATACAGATTTCATTTAATATTGTACAAGACATCACATGATGAATTAAGACAGAACGGAATTACAGGAGTATCTTTGTTAGCCTCATGTTCTGCAAGGTTTATTTGTTCTCAGCAAACCCTCGTTATCCACCACCCACTCAGCAGCCCACACTCAAACACACATTCTCCCATGTACTCTCGATGTCCTGCAGTCTTAATCCTGGGTTGGCTCGGATGAGCAACTTCCCACGTTAGGCTAATTTCATCAGAACACCGCTTCTAGAGAGAAGCAATGCATGGGGGCTGTGTGGCACACTGACATTTCACCTGTATCCGCTGTTTGACTGGTCGTGGTAATCTAATCACTGATATGGAAGGTTATTCTGGCCTTCTGATTCAATCTGTGACGTAGGAAGCTCGGTCAACCTGTATCCAGTCAGACTTTAAAAATAGAAACCTACACTTCAGAAGAATGCTATTATTTCCTGTCACTATTTGAGCTGCAATCCCCACGATCTGTGCTAATGCTAATGTTCCTTTTGGCTCACTTCCTTATTTCCCTATGCTGTTTGAGTTCACCACAGAGAGTTCAATTGTGTCGGTCCGGTAAAGCATTTACATGTTGGCCAATGAGCTTGTTTACTTTTACAACTTCCCACATAGTGACGGAAGGAATCAGCGTATGACCTCTATGAAGTGTTCTTGGAAAAAGATGGATTAATCCAAGTCTAAAACATTGCTTGTTTCTTAGACTCAAGGTGATCCTGTACTAGATTGCTCAATTAAGCTTGTCTTCTGAATATGAAGAATATCTTCCTTGATTAGTGTCTTAAGAAGTCAAGTAATAAAAAAATAATGGCTTATAATTACTTAGATTCAAGACTCGAGAGTTGGTGAGGTTTAGCATTAAAACAAGATGTATTTTTACAAGTGTATTGATTGTACCTAGTGTTACCTACTGGAAGAGTTTAAGTTTCAACATTCTTAAATTGCTTGATTTCAAAGGAAATGTAATTTGTTCATGCAAATTAATTCTTTTTTGTGCCTTTCAGTTCCTCATTAGTTGACAGTCAAACAGCTGCAAAGGTATTATGAAGCAAGAATGTGACAACACAAAACTGACAGAATCTGAATTGAATTACAATATATTTAGCATGAAATAAACACAAGAAACAGTATTTTCATCAGTAACATCTCAGGAAATATTTTATATATATATATATATATATATATATATAATATACCTGGATAAACCTATCCATCTTCATTCCCAGTCATCTCAATGTCACTTGCTCGGCTGGTGTGAAACCCCATAGAAGTATGCATGTGAAATCTGCAGTCTTTGCTCATGAGTACTTATTTTAGCAGCCAGCCATGTGACTAATCACTCTAGTGCAGTGATCCTCAAATCTGGCTCGCAAGATCCACTTTCCTGCAGAGTTTAGCTCCAACCCTAATCAAACAAACCTACCTGTGATTTTCTAATGATTCTGAAGACACTGAAGCCCCTTTCACGCTGCCATTCCGGCAAATACAGGGGTAAAGTGTTCCTGTAATTGTTCCCTGGTCGCTAGATTTGGCACTTTCACACTGCCAGTGATGACCCGGTATATGTGCGTGCTTTCACACACAACCCTTGAAGATCCCGTAACGACACGTGACATCAGCGCGTGACGTATAATGTACGAGTCGACAACGCTTGGCACGGTATACTTTAACTGAAGCAAGCAAACGATCTCGGCGTCAGCGCGGAAAGTGAGGAACTAACTGATCTCTGCTTCATTACAGTTTGCACATATGTTTTCGTCGCGAATGTTGATCTTCCTTCAAAACAGCCGGAAAAAAAGTCGCGCGATAACGCGCGTCATCACTTCGATACGGAATTAGATCTGGCTTTTGTTCACACAGCGCTCGTTCCGGATCGATTACCGCAATGTTACTATGTCCCCGACCCGGGTTCGATTCGGTAATCAATTCCGGGACGTGGTTGCTTTCACACAGAAGGCGACCAGGCAATGTTACGGGAATATTGCGGGTCCGACGTGCAGTGTGAAAGGGGCTTGATTAGCAAACTCAGGTGTGTTTGATTAGGGTTAGAACTAAAGATGCAGCCAGATTTGAGGATCACTGCTCTAGAGCCAAAGAAAAATGACGCGGTCACAGTGCTGTTTGGATGACAGATGTACACACTGTAAAATCCCAACCGGTTTACTGGAATTTATCTAGTAGTGATGCCAAAAGCAGAGAAACAAAAAAGAGGTGTTAAACCAGACAATGCTAGTCAGCAAAACCTTAACACTTTATTGCATCAAGCATTACTTTGAGATGCTTTACGTCATGTTGCTTAACCCAGGGTTGAAACGACGTTAAGCATAGTGAGAAAAACCTAATAGTAGCTCTCATCAGAGTTTCCAATGTCCAGTGGGAGGAACAGCACTTTCCACTGAATCACAAAACAAACTCTCAATCTCTATATAGTATTAATTTAACAACCCTTAATGCGAAGAGGCGAACAGAAACTGATGCTGTCCATGTTTAGTCATGTCGGCATTTAGCAGTTCAGGTTATTTGATATGTGCAGCCATTCTAATTAATTAGTTGAAGAGGTCTATTTTTGTACTCTTGTTAACCTATCTGGCACTATGAATGAGAATGTGTTTACACGCAATGCTATGTTAATGCTATGCTAAGGTTCCTGAGAACTTGCATTAAACTTTCTGAGGTGCATCACTTGTTGTTTGGGATATGTTTGCAGTGCGTCAGCACACTGAAGGCTCATTAGACGGCTTGTACACTGATACTGCACACTGTCCATGAGGTGTTCTTACTTAAATATCTTAATGCAAAACCACACCAGCAACCTTCTACTTATTACATGTAGAGGTTTCCCATAATCTGAGGCCTTGTGAATTCTAGGAGGTGATCTATTTAGGGGCTTGTCCCGGATTGAACCCAGTACCTTCTGTCTGTGTAATACCTTATCAACATTCTGTAACTGCTGTGATAAAATGCAGGCTACACAACACCATGGGTAAAAAGCTAAGATGCACTGACCAGTCAGTAATAAGTAATAAGTGCACAAGGGACCACTTTGCTTCAAGTCACCCTAAAGCTGAAGCATTTGAAAGCTTTTACTAGCTCGAGTCGATAAAAGCTTGCTTTAGCATGCACGTTGACTTTCTGGAATGATGACGAGCTGGGAGTTCCAGGGAGTATTGCTTCAGAGAGATTGTCACTGCATAACTTGGTGGAAGGGCAACAAGGTGGTAAACATAAAAAAGGTCACCGTCAACCAATCGTTTCAGCTTATAAGGCTAGGCTATTCGTTTGGATAGTGCAAAACTGCTGTCATTACTTGTCGTCACCGTGTCCACCATAAACGCAAGTGACCAATGGGTAACATTGTTTTCCATTGAGTGAGTACAGTCAGTGCATTCCTGACCTCGCCTAACCACACAGCCTTCCCCGCCCCACCACCAGCTGCTAATATCGGGCCAGCTGACAGAATAAGATCAATGGCTGGGCTCATGGTTATGTTTGATCTGCTGTCTGCCAGCAATGCAAGGCGTCACACATTTGCATGCGGGTGTGGGGCCTTGCGCCAGAGCCCGGGACTTGTCCGAAACAGCATTAGCATGTAAATGGAGCCAAGTCTACTTGGGTAGAGCTGGATGGAAACTAGCTTGATGGCATATTTTCCTAGTGCTTCAGCACAAGGACTTGTGATTAGGAAACCAGCACAGATCACTATATTGGGTTAGGGCTCAAGCACAAACCTGAATCTACTAGAAGTATGAATGTATTAGGACTTTTAATTCAATGTGCTAATTTGTGGCAGTTAACAATAATAATAATAATAAAAAGAAATAAAATGAACTCATAAAACCCAAACAAATAATGCCACATGACCTGTACATAAATTCAAAAGGAATGTTCTTTTAGCATGGAAGAAATTTAATCTTGAAAATATGCAAAGCATATTTTTACAATTGTTTGTCAAAACCTAGCCTACTACAGGCAATGCACTTTACTAAACCACAATTACATAAAGCTGGTAACACAAAAGAAAGGGCGCATTCCTACAAAACGCAATCCTGTAAGCAAAGACACTGATACGAATGAAGCGTATCAAAAGTTGAACTACTTTTAACTTTTAAAGTTGAATTAAAAGTGTAGCAGAGACATCATGCGATGACCAATAGCATCTAATGCATGTGTACGAACACCAACGGGGGCATTTGCAAAGCTATTGATAGAAACTGACTTAGGGGCCTGCGGGGCCATTTGCACAGAATGCGTTTTTGCATGACACAGGTGCAGGGCAGTGCATTTTGAAAAGTTGATTTTAACCTGAGAACTGCATTTTTAGAATGCTGTGTCATGCACGAGATGCTACAAAAGATGCAGGTGCAATGGTCAGACACATTCATCTAATACAAGTTTACATAGGAAAAGCAATTTGAAAGCAGCACGGTGGAATGCAAAACAGATTCAATGTGAACGGCCCTTTACATTGCATTAAAGGCTACATTTTATCAGCTTGGGTGTCAAACTTAAGAACCCGGGTTTGCTAATACTTCATCTCTAAACATGAAGTATTTACGTTTTAGTGTAAAAAACTTTCTTATATTGTCAATTGATTGTACAGTGTTCATGTTGGCCCTGCAGTCTTCTGATTTTGTGTGCACTCAACTCACTCAATGTTTTTATCAATCAAGAGGTGCTACTTTGAGACTACAGATTCATGCATAGACATGCGAGTTTACTTTTTTTAGGGAAATGCTATTTCTGTCTGACAACTGAGTTTCCCCAATTGGTTTTCCATGCAGTGCTGCAGAACAGATTGCGCTCATGTAATGCATTGTAAGGGGCAATGTTTTGCACTTCATAAATCAGAGCTGTTTTCCAACAGGATTCCTTACGTGGGAAAAAGTGATGGGGGCGGTGAGGGAAAGTGTTTCTTGACTAAGTTTAAAGGGGTCATACGATGCTTTTTTAAAGATCATTATTTTGTGTATTTGGTGTAACAGAATATGTTGACAAGCAAAGTCTGAATTACCTCCAATCCTAGGTTCATGAAAAGGTCATCCATAAAATGCGTTGCAGTTCTGTTATAAGAAATCTTAAAGATCACTAAATGCATACACTTTCAGAAGGCCAAATAAAGTGCTTTTGCGACGTAGACACGTGGGGATGTGTTAAAATGAGCCATTTTAGGGGGCGGGGCAGAGTCTGTACAAAAGGTCTTTGTATTCCGACAAGTTTAGGAGGAAGGTTTTGTGAACTGTCAGTCATTTCTTGATGCGTCTTACCTGTTTCACCGTCTCCTCGAAATGAATGCACCACAGCTTCTTTAGCCACAGACATTGTTTAAACCTTTACAGTCCACAATATGAATAGAGATGTTATGAATAATCAAACTAGGTTCTACTAAAACCATACTGTAGAGTTTGTGTACAGGGTTTCACTCTGTGAGAGACCCCTGTGCCCACACCTCACCCTCGCTTTTCCAGGCAACCGATTTAACAACCTCACCCTTCTGGAATGTGACACTTTGCCCAGTGGAACGCAGGACCGCCACAAACATCACTGTTAGCCTGAGGGAGATACCAGTTAGCACAACCTTTGCTTTACTGCAGCCGTAACATGGATTATCTGCAAGCAATAATTAAAAAGTGTGTCCTACCCTTCTGTAGTGGTTTGTGAAGAATTATGTGTGTTCCGGACCAAATGGGTCTATAATAATACAGAAAGTTAGCCATTAACCTTTCCATTCATCTCCATTGCTAAGCTTGGACTAACGGAAGTAAATGCCAAGTAACTAATCCCTCTGGAAAGATATTCGCAGCCAGATGGTCTACTTACGACAATGACTAGCAGGTACTAACTGATCAACGATAGCCAGGCAAAAAAGACCAGTGGAGTCATTATTTTTGCTATTCGGCTCGGCACCTCAAGCAAGATGCCTAACAAGAAGTATATTCAATATGACTGTTATGAAAGAGTTATGAAGAGATGCCATCCTAAATGCCTACATGTACAATTGATTACTTGAAATGATTACTTGAGATGTTTATCACTAGAGCAAAGCTGACAAAAGTTCAACCAAAAGGTTTTGAGGTGTGCTGTGGATTTGCAGGTTTCTCTAGAATGCTTGCTCTATATTCTATTTGTAGACACCTATGCATGTGTGGGTGAGAGTGATAAAAAAGGATGTGGTGTAGGGTCTACATTGAGAAACAGTCCTAAATGGCTGACCTAAGACCAGCTGCTTTTCTCGGAACTCCAGCCTTAGTCAGTTCCAGTAACTGCAGAACTGGTCGCGGATCTGCGCTGGACCGTATGCCTGTGTAGGCGGGAGTGTCAGGCCTCTACGCCCACTCTCAGCTTGCATGCAGTATCTCGCAGCCACCTGGGAGTCTGAAGCTGTGCAGACTGCAAGCGAAACAAGGTCAGAGCTTCAAGTAGCACTTTCTACAAACATCCGAAGCATGATTGTTACACCTAAGCAAGAGAGGTGTCCCATTCTTTTCTGGGAACACCATTCCTGCAGAGTTCAGCTCAGGGGTGGCCAATCTTGCTCTTGGGGAGCCACCTTTCAGATGTGTTTAGCATCAGCCCAAATTAAAAACACCTGAACCAGCTAATCAAAGTCTTCTGGAAACTTTCAGACAGGTTTGTTAAAGCTAAATTTGACATCTGGGAGCAGGATTGGACAACACAGGTTTGGTTAGACCAGGGGTGCCCAAACTTGGTCCTGTAGGGCTGGTGTCCTGCACAGTTTAGTTCCAACTTGCCTTAACACACCTGCCTTTAGGTTTCTAGTATAGTAAGAGCTTGATTAGTTGGTTCAGGTGTGTTTAACTGGGGTTGGAGCTAAACTCTTCAGGACACTGGCCCCCCAGGACCGAGTTTGGACACCCTTGGGTTAGACCTTTCCCCACACCTGAACCATCTAACCAAAGTCTTTGGGCGGCTGCATTGAAGCAGATTGGATCTGAACTCCATGGTGGTGGCAAAACTGGCCACTAATGTCCTAGCCACTTTATTTGCAATGCAGAAGTATGCTATTGTCTTGCATGAGGGCTCTGATTCATTATAAGTACTATAGATATAGATAAATAACCAGAAGAATATCAAAGTGCAAACCAGTTTTTTAACAATGGACATCATTTTGTACCAATCTGGAATACTGTTTCTTTAAAACTCTTGATGCAGGACATCTTGTTCCTAAAATTGCGTATCTGCATACAGAGGTTTATACAATTTTTAGGAAGAGTTTTTGCAAGGGCAGGACGTCTGACCTAAAACTGTCTTTTCTCAAGACTGCAGAACGGTAATTACGACTAGAGGAAGTTTAAGAATAGAGGCTATACTCACACTCGAGCTGTAGGAACAAAGTATGGCAACAAGGGAAACATTGTGTGATATAAATAAAACCTTGTGGTTCTTTAAACCAAAGTAATATTAAAATCTTGTTTCAATCTTTGAAACACAGATTTTTGACACCACCAGAATGTGAAAAAGTTAAAAGTTAACATACATCTTCATGATAGTTTTCATGCTATTTGGTCAACTATTTAGAAGCATTTCATCACAAATATTCAGTAGACATGAATGTTATGCAGTGCAAGGAACAATTAAGACAAACTAGTGAGCTCATCACCCCAAAAAACAACTTCCCATAGCAAAGAATGAGTCCTTTCTTGTTCGCTGCCAATTCTGTGCATGTGCTACTGGAACAAGCTGCAGCATGTTGCCACGATAGACGTCTCACGTTCATAAAGACGCATGTGGTTTAGTCTCATAAAAATCCAGTCAGCACATGCTTATAGCTCTCGAGCGGCCACGTAAAATTACCCTGTACTTAAGCAAATTCTAGACTTTTACACCGCAATGTCCACTGTCTGTAGGATGTTTTTTCTGGCTGCATAGACTAGCTGTATTTCTAATTCTGTAGCTGGATTGTGAGTGCCTTGAGCCAATTGTCTATCAGTTTTTAAGGATCTAGAAAATGCATATAAATACAACTTGTGTAGACGGACAATTAGCATAATGACTACAAAGCTTGAAAAAATGTGAAGAAAGAAAAATGGAGTAAAAATAGTGTATTTTGTACAAAAATAGTGTCATTGATTGAATAATAAAGAGGAATTGATTCGCTCCAGTTTCCTTGGCAAACAGCTTGGAGATCATCTAGGTTCGAACAGTACCATACTGCCCCCTTTATGTCATGAACAGTACTGTATCAATGATCAAACAAATTCATAGCCAGCAAACACAGCTTAAATTAATTTTTGTGAAAAGCAATGAACATTAAAGTGACACAGTGTGTTATTTCAAATAAATTTATTGTTAACTTTATCCACTGTACAAAGCAAGCAGTCAAGTCTCGCGCTTTGACTTCATTGGGCTAGGGAACAGACAAAGCCGGGGACCTTTTCACACCGACAGAATATTCGACTGAGAAACAGAAATGAGACATAAATTTGACATAAACAACATTAATTATACCGTGTAATGAGTGTGGTCCTGCATATGTTTACAATTTGTACATACCAACACAAACGGTTACTCCAATGCTTTGACGATTGCCTCGTTTGCTTCTATGCTGATCAGAACCTCAGTCCGGGCGGCTTCATCTGAAACGCCCCCCAGGTCCGACTGGGCTTTCTCCAGGTTCGCTTTCGCCGCCTGCACAAAAGACATGGCATACTCCTGACATTTGGTTCACATTCACTGTAATCTTTGACAATGATGTATCAGGCGACAATTCAATCTATAACGGCTGACATTATAAAAGGTGCCATCAATCGGAACGACTGTATCTTCAATATCTTGAAGCACCTTATAAGTGAGAAAACTCACCTTTGCCTTAAAAATCAATGCTACTGCTGCTCGAGCCACATTCTAGACTAGCAGTGTGAGCAAATAAACGTGGCCTCTTTCCTGTGAAGGACATTTGTCACAGTGGCGATTACACAGCGTAAAGGCCAAACATTGCTGGGAGTTAAAGGTCTCTCAGTGGGGATTTGACACATCTGCACCACTTCAACGGTGACTGACCTTTTCTTCCTTATTAACCAGCGAGGCCCCCAAGCACAGCTATCTCTAGGAAGAATAAAAAAGCGGCCTATTTATGTGGAATGAACCCAAAAGTGCTCTTTATTCCGTGTCGGAAAAAAGGGCATGTCCGAGAACATCCCGTTTGAAATGAGCTCATTCTTCGGTGTGTCATTCCCACCGTTTGACTCGTTCTGACAAAGCGGTGACTAACAGAAAATGAAGACCTTTGTACGTCTGTGGAGGATAAATAGCATGGATACAATCAAACGGTGGCTTGATATGGTTTCAAATGCTAGATTTAAACGATAATCCTATAAACGGGGTGTCTACAAAGGCAAACAGACCGAGAACAAGGCGTTTCCGAAACTGTTCTTGAACTTTCAAATACTGCACGGCTATACAGATTTAACCTTATTAAACAATCCTCTATTATATTCTAAACTGTCTTTGTTTTCTAGCATTATGAAAACTCAAAAGAACTGTGCTTTTAATTCTTGAAATGGCATTCGTAACCCATTTTTATTCCACAATGTGATGCATTTCAAAAAAAAAAATCTTCTTGTACTGGAGTGTGAAAAGTGGAGAACAGAGCCATGCTTGAACGAGTTTTCCAATTATTCTTTGCGTTGAGATAACAGCATAGCAGGGACTCACTGCGAGGTCCAGGCTGTCCAGAGGAACGGCCTCCTCCGCCAGCAGCTGCACCGAAGAGTCGGCATTGACGGTGACTGATCCGCTGCTCACTGCAAAACACAAACCACATTTAATCTCGAGCACGGATGAGAGTTCAAGAGTTATGTCCTATTGTTCATTGATGCTTGAAAAGACTCTGCTTTGTAGGACAAGCCTGACCCCTTCTGGATGAATTTCTAAAACTAAAGGTTGTCTACTAGAGAAACCAGTGTGTCACAAATGTGTCTTGATGGTGGATCGCATTTGAATCTGCTTATTTCACCACAGACAATCATTAGAAATCTGAATCACTCCCTTTTTTAAGTGTGCTAATGAGGACTAAAACACCCACAAATCATAGTCACATCCATCACCTATTTTATTTCTCCTGGCAAGTGTTTCTATAATTAACATATTAGAATTTAGAAATTATATCAAATGTCTTACCTTATTAACCGCACTCCTTCCAAATTAAATCATAGCATACTGATCAGGTAAGGTATTACCAATCAGACTAGATTTAAATTAAAGGGTTAGTTCACCCAAAAATGAAAATTATGTAATTAATAACTCATGTCGTTCCAAACCCGTAAGACATCCGTTCATCTTCAGAACACGGTTTAAGATATTTTAGATTTAGTCCGAGAGCTCTCAGTCCCTCCATTGAAGCTGTGTGTATGGTATACTGTCCATGTCCAGAAAGGTAAGAAAAACATCATCAAAGTAGTCCATGTGACATCAGAGGGTCCGTTAGAATTTTTTGAAGCATCAAAAATACATTTTGGTCCAAAAATAACAAAAATTGCAACTTAATTCAACATTGTCTTCTCTTCTGGGTCTGTTTTGAGCCCGTGACACTGCTGGGGCGTTATCTTTGTTATTGGGTGCACCAGAAAACACGTCAGCAGCGTCATACGTCAGCAGCGCGACATGAACAGTATACCTTACACACAGTTTCAATGGAGGGACAGAAAGCTCTCGGACTAAATCTAAAATATCTTAAACTGTGTTCTGAAGATGAACGGAAGACTTACAGGTTTGGAACTGCATTAGGGCAAGTCATTAATGACATAATTTTAATATTTGGGTGAACTAACCCTTTAAATAAGGGTCAAATCAGTGTTCTGGAAAATCACCAAAACGAAGATTACTTTTAATATATGTGACATTTTAGCTTATTTTAGTTTAAGTCCAGTAGTTTGATGCCATGTATCAGTTTCTGAACTGGGTCAAATCAAAAATAAGTATGTTAATAAACGTTTAAAGAGTAAATAATAAAAATGTTTTGCATGGCACTAGCAACACCAAAGTCAAGGGTTCAATTACCATTGAATTCATGGAACATTAAAATGCAATACGCCCCACTTTTAATAAAAGTGTCTACCAAATGCATAAATATCTACGGAAATGAGATAAGGGATAAAAAAAAAGAAGAGATCATTTATATAGAGAGAAATAAAATAAGTGATATGTACCCTTTGCTTTATGACTAAAAAAAGATTTTTTCCACTTCAAGAAAGAAATTAAGCACCATAATGCTGAAATTATCCTCATGAACAATCGTTGGTTGGTAGGTTGGTGTTTCAATGCCATGCCAGCTTCCTTCATTGCAAGTTAAAATACTAAAATACCATTTTAAAAACCTATTTCATGGTCACCATTGTAAATTATTTTGCTTTGACTCAGAAACTGCAGTCAGTCTCAGAACTGGTTGGTTTGGAATTCTCAAAAATCTCTTTAAGAGAAAACTGATGGAACCATAGCCACAAGAAGTGAGCATTATAACGGCTGGTGAAACAGAACTAGAGGGCTCACCGAAATACTTGGTAGAGGAACCATCGTCATTGAAGACGGTGACTACGCCGGGCCGGAGCACCTGCAGTGTGGGGACATGGGCTGGGAGGATACCAAAGGCCCCTGTCAGTGTTGGGACATCGATCTGTTTTACATTGGCTTCCTTGAAGAACACCTGCAAAAGGCATAACAAGCTTCACTGCACCAGATGAACAGTCTGATGTTTAACACGAAAGCTGGCAACCAAACTATCAAGTGTTTGAACTCCAAAAAGGAGCAACAAAACCCAATGTTTGAACAAGACATCTGATCGGGTCACTCTAGAGAATCTCATTCGAATGACAGTGCACTTAGATACAATTATTAGATCGCATTAGATTAAAATGACACATTTCTAAATACAAAGCACCTGATCAATTGGGAACATTTAAAAAAAAAAAAAGTTCCCACACCATCTGAATATTGGCAGTGATTACAGACAGACTGATCAGTTGTGATACTACTTAGGACACTTCAAATAATTTTATGATATTTTAATAGTGCATTCACAATAAGGGTAAATAAAGGAATAATAATAAAAAAAGTTATTAATTCCATTTTGAAATTCTGTATAAATAATCATACTCTTAAACTTAAAATTCTGATGAGTCATAATTGTTGTTATGATAATTAATGAGATGACAAGGTATACTTTTTTTTATTTTTATAATGCATTATGCATTCATTATAATGTCTTAAGAATACCCTCATAATGTATTATAAATATGGGCTTCATAGAAAGTGTTACCACAAATCCTTTAAAATTAAATAAGTGCACCTGGAAAGTAAACTATATTTAATAATTAAGTAAAAATAATAAAAAAAATTTTTTTCCATGAAACTGATTAGCTGTAGAAATCATAATAATAAAACAATCTAAATACTCTTAAATATTTGCAGGTTTATGCATAATTTTTTTTTTTGCAGGTTTATGCAAAAAAAAAAAAATCTTCAAAGCTTAATATTGAAAATGCTGTGTGACAGTTACCTAAGCAAACACTATAACACTAATATGACAATATAATCCGTGTTGTAAAATTTATTGAGAGGATTAAAACGTAAAACAATAAGATATATATTTCACAAGCTGACATAAAACATTTGAAAAATCTGATATTCGTCCTGATGTGTCAAAAAACAAGTCAAGGTGATCGGTAGCAATGCTAACAGTCTGCTAAAGTCATTCAAACTTGAGTCCATGTTTTGCAAGCTAAAAATACAAACAAACTAACAAATATATATGTATGGTGTTCCCTTTTTACAGTGTTACACTAAGTTGATTCGCTTCAGATTCAAAAATGATTAATCTGGACCACAGTATCTAAACAATTGACAAGCTTAGCCACGAAAGTAGCACGCGCAGCTTGCACGGGCACAATCAAATGAAGCTGCAGCTAGAATAAAGAGTATATCCAAGATAACCAGAATGTATACCGTGACATAATAACTTTTTAATAATATGACTAAACTAATCGTAGCCCGGTATCCGTGCTCAGCACTAGTGCGTTATCAGAGTCTGTAGGCCCGAGCGCGGAGTGTCTTTAATGTTACCTGAGTCGGCGACGCGAAAGTGAAGGACATCTGCTGCGACGCGGGCGCATCGGCGTAAGAGCGCGCGTGTCTCAGCGCGGGGACCGCGCGACGAAGGAGAAACCTCGCTGCCATCATTTTTACCACGGAGAAGTGAACCGACCTTTTACAACACGGTAATACACAAGCCTCAGCTTCCCTGTCCACACAGACAGTCTGACAGAGCGCGGCTGATAGGACAAGGGCACGGGCAAACTTTCCCGTCAGGCCTTGCGAGTACTGATGGGAAATGTAGTTTTTTTTTTTTTACTTGGTTATTATTTATTCAAATAATTATACGTTTTTCAGCATTTGTCAAGCTATTTTTATATACGCTTGTTTTAGTCTCGTCCTAGATTCAGATTAAACATTAAAAATATAAAAAATTGATCTGAAATAAATTATAGTTATTAGACGTTTGAAACTATTATGATGATTAAACAAAGGGGAAATAACACACAACTATTTTATGTATGCATGCATGTATGTATTTATATGCCTTTATATACCCAAAGGGCTTTATCAAGCACCCATCATAAAACAAACAAACAAACTTCATGTAAAATAAACAACAAGTTAAATAAGGTAAATCAATTAAAATTGTTATTTAAAAGGGGGGGGGGGGGGGTATGTCAATTTTTCACATATGTTTTTTCAAATAAAAAATTAGTGACACTTGTATGTATGTTTACAGTCACATATGAGAGTGAGAAGAAAACAGACCATTCAAGGTAGTAATTATCACTTGCAAGCAAATGTTTTTTTTTTTTTTTTTTTTGCATGCTCACTAGTAGACATTGTTTATAGATGTTGATCAAAACAATGTCTCTGATTGTTACTATTATTATTATTATTTTAACTGTATAATGTTGCTTATAAGATCCATTGGGATATGTTGTTACAAAATGTATATATTTTCTGGTCAACATCGAAATATTCATATGTCGTTTTTTTATTTTATTTTAGTCTTACTTAAGTCTGTTTAATAGCCTAACATAATCTTACTGATATCAATTAATCACTGAAGTAAAAATGATGATAGGCCTGAGGATGCAACGGATGACACGAGCACGAGGGGGCGCTGAGTAAATACAAATTTAACATTCACTGCACGACTTGAATTGATCCTTATCCTCAGTGGGTTCAAAGTGAGCATCTGTGTGGAACTGAATAATAATTCAGCCCATAGTGTTATTGCGTTAATCTAATCAGTATTATCATCCATAGCCTATGTTACCCAAAACTGCAGTGAGCCCAGACCGCATGGGGATGCCCGTTACTGAGGATTTTTCACTGACTCAAATGGGGGATTACCTCATTTCCATAACATCAGGAGAGGACGAGGGCGTGATAGACGCTTGTGAGAAGTAACGCTGTACCTCACGGTCTGCGCTCCTCACTGGGCGACGGGAGAGTGGGTGTGTTTAACGGGAGACTTCATTCATAAAAACAAGAAGATTTAAAAGCCCAAATTAAAGAGAAGATCGGGGAATCGTTTGCGAGCGCTTTGTCTGATGGAGCACGTGAATTATAGTTAGGTGAGTTTTGTCGGCTTGCCATACACACCGCTTTTGTTTCCGTCACGAGCGTCTCAGTGTCTTATTAGAAAGGCGTCGTGCTTTATTATCGGAAATGAGGGAAATTGTAGTCTAAAAAGCGGAGAGCATTTGTTTGGAAAAACATACATGGGTTATATTTTGTTGTAAGTGGATATCGATTAGAAATTGTCTAAGCCTGCCCTGAACATAACTGGTTTGGGAATGAGATTTAAATTCATTTGTATGAGTTTGTATCGTCTGTCTGTTGATGCTCGCATCGCTTCTATGGCAAGCGGTTTAAACATTCATTCACGTAGACTAACTAGTATCGATTTTTATATTACCAATGCCAATTTTATAATTAGTTGTGAGTAGTCTAATACTGTGTAATAAGTCTTTAGTAACTATTCCTTTAGTCATAATGGTAATCTCAATACCTAGTGTCTATTCCAGCTTTACTAGTACTCATTTATAGTATTTATTAGACTACTATATATCGCAGTTGTTACTAGAAATATCAATTTTATTCTCGCAAGTTGCAAGGCATGCTATATTAAATGACCAGGCAGAATAGCTACTTTATAGTTATAATTTAAATATTGCCAGTACAATTAAAATGTTTATTTAAAACTGTAATACTAAAAAAGATTGGCTACTAGTATCTATTCAGTTAGTAGCCTACTAGGAAAACTGAAAAACAGTAACTTTTTAAAAAGTTACCAGTGTTATTTTAGTACCACTGAGGTAGAAATATAACTTTTATTAAAATTTTGAAATTGTTTTTATATTATGTTTTCTGCTTTCGTTTTAATTAATTTAAAATTCTTAACATTGTGTTTATTTTATTTTTTTATATTTATAATTTTCATTTTTTATGTCTATATAGTTTTTTGTATACATTTGTATTTCAGTTTTAGTCATTTTTGCACATAAAAATGAAAAAGAAAATGTAGCTATGGCTACTAGATTAAAATAAAATGAATGTACAGATTTTTCTATTATTTATTTTAGTTCAGTTAGAATGTATTTTAAGATACAAAAGTTGTTTTTTTATTAATGCTTTTAGTTGTAGTTAACTATAATAACCACTGTAGTTACAAGTAATTAAAATAAATAAATGTCTCTAATTAATATTTAGTAAAAACGGAATAAATCCCAGCAACAGTTTGTTTGCTTGTCTGATTAAATTATATATTTGGAGAAAATAAAAATGAAATAAAATGGAATTTGTTACCAGTAGAAATGGAGTATTTTCTTATCGTTGTTAAAATAGCTCATTGAACTTAATGGTTAATAAGTAGTGATGATGAAAAAGATAACTGTTGGTATTATATTACTTAACAGTGATTAAACATGAATTAAGCATGAAGATGCCAGTTTGTTGTAAGAATTAATGTTGAAATGTAAATAATGTACTATGCAGTTCTACAAATAATCTAAAAGAAATGCTTATGGAGAGATTCTTGAATGTGATACGCCTCTGCAGAGTCTGGCAGGCATGAAAGAGCATATGTTGCATAACCTTCATGGTTTGTTGATTGTGTTAGAGACAGTAAAATATGTTTCTTCAGGTAACCAAAAATGTAGAAACCCAAAACTTACTAGTTTTATTTATGTTAAAGCACAACCTATTCAACCTGACCACTTGAACTATACAAACAAAGGTAGTTTTTTTTAACATGCATTTTGTACATTGTCACAGTTTAACTTTTTTTTATTTATTTATTTTTTTTTTTTTTTTTTTTGCAGTGCATCAATATATATGCAAACAGAATTGGTGCAAACCAAATAAATCACAAGTGAATTGAAAGTGACAAAGTAATTAAACATGAAATCTGGCACACCATTAGATCTGAAAGAACATTCCGGAACATTTCAAACGGGTCTCTGTTGATTTGTTTAATATCTATATCTAATAACACAGTACATTAGACGGCTCTCTGAACACTACAGCAGCATTATGCATCCGAGACACAAAAAACAAGCTTAAATGATCTCAGGAACGCCAAGGACCTGAGATGGAGAAAGAGAGAGAGAGAAGCTATGAAAACAGGTAGGTGGGCAGAAGCTGGATGAGTATGCAGCAGGAGCCTAAAGCTTTGCAGTCCGAGCCTTCAAACACACTGCTATCTCTGCATCTAATGCACACAAACACACGCTGCCTTCAGATAATGGGAGAAAAGGCAGCGTCGCAGCATTAAAGAAACAAGGACTGCTTGGGAGGTGAGTGCAGGAGTGAGAGAGCGGGGTTTTTTTGCGGTTTATGCAGAAAGCTGTGGCGTTGATGGTTTTAAGGGGAGCATATGCTGCTGGGCCTCAGCCACTGGATGAAAGAGGAAATGAAAAGGGATTTCTGGGGGGACATTTTGTCACAGGATTGCATAAGTGTGTGTTTGTATGTACAAGAGTTGCAATCAAACATATCTGGGAACTATATTGTGGCTTAAAAGCTGAGTATTTCACAAAGCATTCAAAGGAAACTTCAGGGACGCATTTGTCTTATTTTCCTTGTGAAGGAGAATCCAAATCCTTCTTCAGTGCCATAACCGGCTTCAAAGCAGCTGCCTGACTTCCTGTAATGTCTTCCTCAGGGGGGACACTCTCTCTGGCTTGGACCATGAGCAATGAGTCTGCCATATGGACAAACCAGAACAGAACTTACCCCACCGTAAGTACTTGGGCTTCTCCTTCCTGCGCTGGTTACTCTCATTACGCCCATTCCCTCTCTTTGCAGCGCTATCTCCAGACATGCGAATTGAAAATATCCTGTTCTGTGTCCCTGGTAATTGGATCCGGCGCAAGATCTAAGCAAATTAGCCCTGGCGAGAGAACTTCGAGTCAGACCGAATCCATCGAGCCGTCAGACGATGTGATAGAGCGTCACAACCATGAGTTACTGTGAGGAACTTCAATTACCGGCATAAGCAGCATCATTAGATTAGATTAGAATAGAGACATTAATTAAGGAATAGCGACTAATTCTAGGATGTTCTGGGATTTTGGACCTTATAAATATACAGTTTACCCAAAAAAAAATTATTTACTCCCCTTCATGTTGTTCTAAAACTGTATGACAGACTGGGTAAAAAAAACGAGACATTTGTAAAGAACGTCCTAGCCACTCTTTTACATAGCTTCAAAAAAATTGAACAAAGCACCATAAATTTATCACAAATGTAGTAAATATGATTCATGCTCTATATTTTGTGTCTTCTGAACCCATATTGTAGCTTTGTGCGAGGAATAAAAAGAAGTAGTGAGGTCTAGTTTGTAAATGAATCCTTTTCAATGGAGTCAGTTGACTAAATTGTTCTTAAAAAGAAAGATAGTTGTACAGGTTTGGAACAGCTTGAGGGTCAGCAAATGATCAAAGAATTAGTGATGCACCAAATAATTTTTTAGAAAATATTAAAATTGAAAAAAATAAAAAATTCTAAACGTCATTTAGCTGAAAACCTTAACCGAAAATATCCTCTCTATATTTCAGCCGAAACAAATTTTAAATTCTACTACCAATTTTCTTTTTTTTCCACAGACATTTAGTGGATCATTAGGCAGAATTATAATATTTAGGGGAACTATTTATTTAAAGAAGGGATAATTTGGTTATTAAACAAACTCTTGATATCCTCAATGATGGTAAAGTCATATTTACTCCCGATCACATGAAATATGAAAATAACTAGTTTTCACCTGCGAAATGAAAAATTTATTTTATTTTTTTTTGTGACCCAATGTAGTCAGATTCAGTAATGGTTTTGACATAAATAAAAGCAATTAATTTTGATATTACACATTTTTAGATTTCCTTACAAAATATTTACACATGATTTATATGGATGTTTTTATTTTTTTTTATTAAAATGTTCCTTATGTTGCAGGTTCTTGAGATCAGTATCTACAGAATAAAAAGTGTAGAATGTAAACTTTTGAAAGTGTAAATAAATATATATTATAAATATATATATATATATTTATATATGTTTTATCCATTTTGATGAAAACAAGTTAGCTTGACTTCTTCTTGAGACCTCCCAATGATGCTACTGTCCATGAAAGAGGTTCCAGTTTTCCCTTCCTTTGCTCTTGCCCATCTAGGTTAATGGCAGACTCTGTGATACATAGCCTTCTAGTTTAATGAAGAAAAAATAGTCTTGCAAACTCTTTCATTAACAAAGTAATAGACCTGATCTGAATAAACTCTTTCTAGATCTTCCCCTGAACAATGGCTGGTAATTAGGATGTTCTGCTCCACCAATTGAAAGACTAGATAACGTAAGAGTAATTGTAAGGTGCTTCATCTATAGCCCAAAGGCTCATTCAGGCCTTGTTCTTATGCTCTTATTTAGCATTCTTACCATTGAACATCTCTTGGGGACATGAACGAAGATGACAGTTAAGCAGGTGGCCGGGCGAGAGGTGTTGTATGCCTTTGTGCTTTGATGTCTTTGAGGAAAGAACCTTCTGTCTCTTTCATTCTTGTCTCCGAAGGTCTCCGCCTCTAGATCTTTCTAAACTCATCTTTGGCATGATGAACACTGTACTTAACATCTCAACTCAGACACAAAAGCCCACACATTTGAATGTCCTCTTCTCCAGAAACTGGGCTTTATGTAATATTACCATAGGGACCAGTCTTGAACAAAGGGGTTTTTTATTATTCAAAAAATGTCTGCGGTTAATGTCTGTGTTGGTAAAATGGTAACAGTGAAGGTTTTTGGGGGGCTTTTAAGACCTGAAAAGTTGGACAGTGGAATTGGGGAAACTTATATAATGTGAAAATTGAAGTCATGCAGTTTTACTCTGAGAAGGAATTTCCATTGTGACTGGTTTGTTTCTGTCTCTGGTACTCATCCAGGATGTCCCGTTGTCATCAGGGACACAGAATGGCTATGTCCTCCTGCTGGTCCTCTTGTCCATCTTTGTGGGGGGGACGGTGGTCCTGCTCTCGGTCCTTCTGATTGTCTGTCGCCGTTGTTATGAAGGGGACAGACGCCATGCATGGTAAGACCAATCCCTCACAACATAAACATTCAAAGGATCCTGAACATACTCAGTTCTGGATGAACATTTCTGTCAACCAATCAGGTCTTTTATTTATTTACTTTTTATATATATTTTAGTAATATATCATCCTAGAATTTTCCAATTTGTTTTATGTCCATAAAAAAAGTCACGTGGTGCAACCTAAATATATATTTAAAATAATATATTACCTTCATAATACTCTTAAGTCAATAGCAGTCATAGTAGTAACAGTAGCAAATAGTCAGTAATTGTATTACTAGTATTTACTTAAATCTATTATAGTATTTATTAATGTTTTGAATTATTCTACACACACACACAGACACACACACATACACATAACATATAGTATGAATATATACAGTTGTGGCGAGTGGGGCGGGGCCGAGAGGCGTGGGAACGAGGAGTGGGGCGCAGGTGTAGCTCATCTCCAATCACTACACCTGGCCTCACTCCTCGTTCCCACGCCTCTCGGCCCCGCCCCACTCGCCACAGTGGCTCGAGACTGCGCTCTACTCCCCCCCCCCCCCTTCCCTCCGGGGGGGACCGCTCACAGGGACCTGCAGGAACCTGGGGGTAGGACAGACGAGGCGAGAGAAAAGGAGATGGAAGGAGGAGCGACAAGGACGAGAGAGGGGAGAGAGAAAAAAAAAAAATATTCCGGTTCCCAGACGCACTGCTGCTCGGCCCTCCACCGGCTGGGTGATCTCCTCCGCGGTGCCCAGCGGTGGCACTGGACGGCCCTCGGCGGATGGCACGACACTCCTCCGCCGCCCGGTGGACGGCGACGGCTCCTCCGATTTTGGGCAGCGGGAGGAGTCCCCCGTTCCCTGCCCCTCCGGATTTCGTCACGGAGGCGGTAGGCTCCGGCCCCCTGGCGAACGGCGCCGACTCCTCCGCTCCCTCACGGACGGCAGCCGCCCCTCCATATCGTGGGCGGTCGGCAGCGAGCTCGCCCGTCCCCGGCAACTCGCTCCAGCCCACCGCCTCGAGCGTCCCTGGCGGCACATACCTCGCCTCCTCGAGGGCACCGCGGATTCACCACAGCGGCGAGGGATCTTCAGCAGCGCGTCCCTCCTTCTCCCGGGCTTCGGCACCACTGTAACGATACGAACTTCCTAATCATCCGGAAGAAGGAGGCGGGAACCGGCGCACAATCCAAAACACTTTAATAATTCAAAAATAAACAAAACAGCGCGTCAGCCCCTCACGGCGACTGACGCGCACAAATAAAAAGCAAACATAAAATAATGTCCCAGGCCTGGTCCTCTCTCGTCCTTCACGGTCGTCACTCCAGTTTTATATCCTTCCATCTCCTACGTGGGACTCGATACTGGCGGTGGGGCGCAGGTGCAGCTCATCTCCAATCACTACACCTGGCCTCACTCCTCGTTCCCACGCCTCTCGGCCCCGCCCCACTCGCCACAACAGTATATTCAGTTTTAAGTATATTCAATAATTTTAGTTTGAGCAATTTTAGTACTTCAATATTTAGTATTTCAACTACCAAAAAAGTTTAATACTTTTAGTAATAATAATAAATTAAAAGTTTTCAAAAAGAGTTTCCAATTTATATATATATATATATATATATATATATATATATATATATATATATATATATATATATATATATATATATATTTTTTTTTTTTTTCAAAGCGACTTTCAATTGGGGATATATATATATATATATATATATATATATATATATATATATATATATATATATATTTTTTTTTTTTTTTTTTTTTTTTTTTTCTTGTACTTATCTTTTAAGATCCTCAGGAGTATTTTTATGGATACATTTGTACATATATAGCATTTTGTATAGTGATTGATATTATATTAAATTATTATGACAGATGGTTGCACCAACTGATAAGACTAAAAATAAAGAAAGAAAGAAAAAATAAAAAAAATAAAAATAGCTCAGATAAAATGAAGAAATGTGTACTGTGAATATTGAGAATGTACATTATGACAGTGATGTTTGCATGTTGACACATGATGCTTATGATTACGTCTGACACTAAATTCCACATCAAATAAACCGTAACACAGAGATTCAACTGGAATAAACTGTTCCTCTGGTGAAGCCAAGGACGCTCGGCCCCGAAAATGTTTTCTGTGCACATTCGTCACAGCCTGGCTGTATTTCTCAGTGGCTGCTGAGAAGTGTAGAGTCTGCCTGCTCTCCAGGCAGCCTGGAGGAGTGCAGGCTCACACAAATGACGAGTATAATGAGATCTCATAGCAGCCATCAGCCACGATAAATCACTCCCGATGCGGGAGAGAGTGCACTCTAGCCAACACCCACTAACACACACACACACACACACACACACACTCGCAGTGTGCCACCGTTCACTGTGGTTAGAGGAATGGAAACTCATTTCCAGTTGCTCATTACCCACAGTGCCTTATGGTGAATGAAATGTATATTGTCGTAATAAAGCCGGTGTTGTTATTGTGCCTATCATACAGCGTTTATTTAAATGTCAACGCAGGTGAATGTGAATGAGATTTTTTCACTGTTATTCACAGCTGAGACATTTTTAAAATCTGGTGACTTTCTCACTTGCGTGGCGTCTAAAGACCCCAGAAAATCATGTTTTGGCAGGACATCTCAAATGGTTTTGATTACATCGCAGACAAGTACTGTGATTAACTACACTTGGTGGAGAAACAATTTTAACTCAGAAATGTGCTATTAAATTTCACATTTAATTACAAGGAAATGACAAGTAACATAATTAACATTACATTTTGAAGTAGGTTGCAGGTGGAGTTGGGTGGGGGCATATTGATTCGAAACCGCATTTGATTGGACAGAAATCTGTGTAGTGCAGGATGACATCATCAGTATCTTTTTTTTTTTTTTTAAGAAAAAGACGGGTAAATTTACATTTTAGCTATATGTGTGTGTATGTACTGTGTATATTTATTCTGTACACACATACATGTATATATTTCAGAAAAATAGTTTTTTATATATTCAATTTAATATACAGTGGGGCTCGAAAGTTTGGGCACCCCTGCAGAATCTGTGAAAATATGAGTAATTTTCAAAAAATAAGAGAGATCATACTAAATGCATGTTATACTTTATGTAGTACTGTCCTGAGTAAGATATTGTGCATAAAAGATATTAACATTTAGTCCACAAGACAAAATAAATGCTGAAATTATTATAAATAACCCCACTCGAAAGTTTTGGGAACCCTTGGTTCTTCATACTGTGTTCTGTTACCTGATGATCCTCGACTGTCTTTCTGTTTGTGATGGTTGTGCATGAGTCCCTTGTTTGTTCTGAACAGTTAAACTGAGCAGCGTTCTTCAGAAAAATCTTTAATGTCCTGCAGATTCGTCAGTTTTCCAGCATCTTTGCATATTTGAACCCTTTCCAGCAGTGACTTTTTGATTTTGAGATGCATCTTTTCACACTAAGGACATTTGAGCGACTCAAACAAAACTATTTAAAAAGATTCAAAGATTCAGTGATGCTCCAGAAGGAAACAAGATGCATTAAGAGCTGGGGGTGAAAACTTTTGGAATTTGAAGGATCAAGGTAAATTGTACTTAATTTGTGTACCGGGAAACATACAAGTATCTTCTGTTGCTTACGAAGGGCAGAACTAAATGGAAAAAAATATATATTTCAACAAAATAAGAAAAATTTGGCCATCTTCATCGTGTTCAAAAGTTTTCACCCCCCAGCTCTTAATGCATCTTGTTCCTTCTGGAGCATCAGTGAATGTTTGAATCTTTTTAAATGGTTGTGTTTGAGTCCCTCAAATGTCCTCAGTGTGATAAGATGTATCTCAAAATCATAAAGTCACTGCTGGAAAGGGTTCAAATATGCAAAGATGCTGGAAAACTGAAGAACTGCAGGACCTTAAAGATTTTTCTGAAGAACGCTGATCAGTTTAACTGTTCAGAACAAACAAGGGACTCATGCACAACCATCACAAAACAGAAAGACAGTCGAGGATCATCAGGTAACAGAACACAGTACTAAGAACCAAGGGTTCCCAAACTTTCGAGTGGGGTTATTTTAATAATTTCAGCATTTTTTTGTCTTGTGGACTAAATGTTAATATCTTTTATGCACAATATCTTACTCAGGACAGTACTACATAAAGTATAACATGCATTTAGTATGATCTCTCTTATCTTTTGAAAATTACTCATAATTTCACAGATTCTGCAAGGTGCCCAAACTTTCGAGCCCCACTGTATATATAGAATGT
>NC_039264.1:23639973-23777985 GCF_003368295.1 Carassius auratus | reverse complement strand
TTCCTTTAAGGTTAAACATTAGCTTGTACATAATCTTCCACATGACTACAGTACAGTATGTGTGTGCTGGTTAAAGGAAAGGGGGGTGATGCAACATTGAATAATTCACACCTCAAGGGAAAGAGCCACAGTGAAGACTATTGCCCATCCAGTCATGAGAACATAGCCGCCCATCAACATCAGCCTCCTACCCACCTTTCAATCAACAGGTTCTGCACATACACACACACACACACACACACACACAAAACATACAGAGATTTAAATTAATGTATGGCATTGTCATTCTACACAGAAATTATTCAGTATTCAGTTACATAATTAAAAATGGTAATTTAGATTCTACAAACAAATGATATCTTGGTAAAAAGGACTAAAATGTTTATCCAGCCCTGACTGATAACCCCGGCATTCAAGATGAATTAATTCACTCAAACTATGCAAGTGAGGTCAAAGGATTGCCTGTTACAGCTCTGGGACTCTTACATAACTGATAATGGATGAATGGAAGACTCACACATAGAATGCAAGCAGTGAATTCACACATCCCGGTGCCAATGGTCACATATTGGATCTGTCCTGCAGATATACCGCTTCTTGGAACACATATGATGCATAGAAGTAAATCTGAGGATTGAAAAAAAATGTCCTAAGTTTCTGAAATTAGGAGTGTGCAAAACACACATACACACGCACACCAACACTAACACTTGAAATACTTCTGAAGCATTTTTGAGTATGTAAAAAAGTGTTATGTACGTGTTATGTTTGTAAGTGTTACATGTTGTGAGATTTACCAAAGCTCTTTTGCAAGGCAAGTCAATTAGTCATTTGCTGTTTAGTTTTTCAGCAGCCATTACTCCAGTCTTCAGTGTTGGTTATCCTTTAGAAATCATTCTTTGTTCATTTCTTATAATCAGTTTTGGAAACAGTTGTGCTGCTTATATTGTTTGTAGAAACAGTTATATACATTTTCAAACTTCTCTGAATGAATGATTAAATTTTATATTATTTAAAGCATAAGTATTTGAACATAAGTACTACTATTTTATCTAATATTAATACATTAACTTATCTATTTTAACTTCTGATAATAATACATTAACTTATCTATTTCAACTTCTGATAAGTGATTTTGTGTATGTTTGCATGGATTTTTCCCCTGAATCGTGACGAATCTTTCAAAATATTAACATAAAGCCTGCAACACAAGCATTCATTCTCAATGATCGGCTGGGTGTGTTTTTTGGGGTTAACATTCACTTTATGAAGCAATGCACTGGTGATCCAGTTACACTTGAATTACCAACTAAGAGCCAAAGATATAATGACACAGAATTGGACAGGGGCAGGACTCACCGAGTCATTACCACACAGTTGCATGGCACTGCTTAGGACCGCCACAGTGATGCTGCCAGCGGACGCTGCGGTCAGTGAGAGCTCCCACGGCTGTTTTGGCACGTTTCCCTTCGTCTCATTCTGTTCCTGCAGAATCTCATCCAGCTCTTCTCTCTGCACCTCACAGCCTCGCAGACGCTGCAGTGCTGCGGAACAAACATTACTGTTGTATATAATCATGCATGAGAATTACTGCTTTGTGAACACAATCTAACGATATCTAACGTTTTGTACTATTTTTTTTTCTAACCAAAAGAAGCAAATGGTTTACTTTCATTGTATGGCCAAAAGCATCTTTGAAAAACTTGGAAAGAATTTGAATTATCCCTTTAAAAACTGTTAAAGTTATTAAAGTATATATAATATTGTTTTATCTGTAAACTCTTAAAGGGGGGGTGAAATGCTCGTTTTCACTCAATATCATTGTTAATCTTGAGTACCTATAGAGTAGTACTGCATCCTTCATAACTCCAAAAAGTCTTTAGTTTTATTATATTCATAAGGAAAGATAGTCTGTACGATTTTTCCCGGAAAAACACGAGCGCCTAGAGGCGTGACGTGTGGGCGGAGCTAAAGAATCACAAGCGTGTGGAAAGTTTTTGCGTTGAGAGCGTTTGGAAGCTGTGACAGCTGTGAAGGCTGAAAACTGAACGAGAGCAGCAGCAGCAACGACTCGCTCCGAGCGGGCTCGAACCGGGTCTCCGCATGGGAGGCGGAGGACTAACAAGGAGGCAGAGTATTTGTAAGCAGTTTTACTCACCGCATGCGGTTCCAACAACATTGTGACCCTTTTTCGTTGGAACTGCATTTTCCTTAAGAAATAAACGATGTGCAAATCCGTCGTCAAATGGGCCTTGTTTTGAAAAACAAGCATCTTCGAAATGCAGGGAACAAACAAAAACACTTGCACAAATCCGTTGATGCTCTGTAAAATAAACTCCATCCACTGGTCCCTTAATGCTGTTTCTCTTTTGGTAATCTGTGCAGGGTTGTCTTGCCCTGGCAACCAAAAACACACTCCTTTTGGTGACATTTCGCGACGCTCTCGCTCTGATCAGTGAGTCTGTGCTCAGCCTCTCAGTGCTGTGCTCTACGGGAGCGCACGCTCTTGCGGCAAAAGTGCCCTAGGACCCATATAAGGAAATTCCGCTCCATCTAACGTCACACAGAGACATATTCGAAAAAAAAACTTGAAACCGGAAGGAGTATTTTTGGAACAAAAATACTCCTTCAAACGTACAACTTAATTTTTGAAACTTTGTCCATGTTTAGCATGGGAATCCAACTCTTTGTAAAAAGTGTAAAAAACTCAATATGCATGAAATAGCATTTCACCCCCCCTTTAAAAATAAAAGTTCCCAAATAACTTTTCATTATTGAAAAACAAAAAACCAAACATAATATGCTGGATATATATGTTTTGAAGCATAGCAGGGTTTAAGCAGGTCATAAGCAACTATCTCCTGCTCAGGACCAGCTCATAACCAGCTTATGGCTATCATATTCTGTATGGCAAATAGAGCTGAAAACAACGAATCGATTTAATCGATTAAAATCGATCATTAAAATAGTTGTCAACTAATTTAGTAATCGATTCGTCGCTAAATAAATTTTATTTGCCATAAGCGGCTCATTTCGTGCATATTTAAATCTGCGGTGACCAAAGTGTGGCAGTAATGAGCCACCGGAGGTTTTACTCAGCCAGCAGCAGGTGAAGTAGCGAATAGCCAATAGCTGGCCTCGTTTTATGACGTGCTTCCCGAAACAGCGTCTCTGCAGCATTCAGCGGGAAGTGGGAGTACTTTACTTTGAGCCTTTAAAATGAAGAGTAACCTGTAAACTCTGCACTACTGAACTGTTTAAGGGCCGTTCACATATCGTGTCTTTTGCGTTGCTCAAGTTCGTTATTTCCTATGTAGGCGCGCAGTATGCACTCTCATAATGGAAGCGACGCGGTCGCGACACGCACGCGGTGCGATGCGCCCGTTTTTCCAGGCGCGTCCACACCGCATCCATTTATCCTTTGCTGAAATTTCCGGTCTTCATGGAGAGGGCACGTCATGGAGAGAGCACGTCATGGTTGCTTAGCAAAGGCAGACGCCTCAGGGGCGCTTCTGCCCGAGCGCTTTGGGAGAAGAGAAAGCGGCGCGACTAGCGTCTTCCACGCGTTTTTAGGTGCGATATGTGAACGGCCCCTAAGAATTGTATTTGTGCAGATTCTCCAGTACAAGGTTGTTTGCAAATGTTTAGTCGTAAAGCTGATAACATTGCTTTTTAACAGTTAACATTTAAAGCTTTACAACATGTTATGTGATCAGTTTGTCGTTTACCAGTTCATAATTCAGACTTGCAGCCTAATTATGACTGAATGAGAGAGGTAAATGTTTGAGTATATTTAAATGCACTTCTTTTCTAAGTATTCACTGCTCTTTTTCACACAGCAGGTTTTTTGTGTGTGTCCCAATTTTTTTTTCTGGACAACCTTCTGATGGATTTTACTTTAAATTGTGAGTTCCATTCAGGTTTCATGCCATTGGCACTTTTTTTCGAAGGATTGTTTACAATTTCACAGCATAAGCTATAAAGCTTTTTCCCAGTAAATAATAAAATACAATGCACTGCAATTTTATTCTGTTTTATCCTTATACTTCGTGAAAATATGTTCTCAAGATTCCTTAAGCTTTGTTTGGGATGTTAAACTACTTTAGGAGCTCTAAGGACTGCCATGGTGAAAACAATATTTGAAATCTCCTTGTGAATTTTGCTAGAGTATGGATCAGTGTTTTGATTGCAGAAGAGTTCGACAAAGGATTACTAACATAATAAAACAACTCCAGGTATATTTTTGATGAGGATATGACAATGCAAAATGGTTAAATCTCTTAAAAATCTATGCTGAATGATTAAAGACCTTTATTAATAATTTACTTGGGGAAAAAATGGAAAAAACTAAAATATAAGTACATAAACCGATTAATCGATTAATCGTAAAATAATCGACAGATTAATCGATTATTCAAAATAATCGTTAGTTGCAGCCCTAATCGCAAACAATATAGCAATATACAGTATAACTGCACCAATACTTAAAACTCAGGTTCTCATACCCATTAGGGGCCTCTTTGTCTCCACAGTCAATGAGGAGGTAGCGGGGACTTTCTGGGAACCATGGCAAGGTGAGGAGCTGGATGAAGCCTGGGATAGCATTACTAGCCAATAAGTACTGCCAACACGGCTCACAAACCTAACAGCTCTCTGAAATAAATACAGACATTTTTAAAATCAGTCATTCCAGTCATGCTTGTCTATTAATTTGGGCAAAAAATAACATTGCCACGTTAGGTATTTTCAATGCTGTTCATAAAGTACTCAATAAAATAAAATAAAAATCTTCACATTACATAACGAAATGGTAATCACTCTCATTAGCGTCGTAAGAGATATGTCAAATATATAACATACTTCAGACTGACCACCTGTCCCAACACCAGACCAAAGAAGTGAAGACTGCTGAGGACAGGGACACAGCCCCTCGTAAGTGCTTTGTGCACTCTCACAAAATACATGGGCTGTACATTCATTACTGATGCCTGAATAGAAACAGAGAATATGTTTTAATAATACTAGGAAGAAAACTAGTCATCTCAATGGCAAAATAGAAAAGAGACCATTAAACTGCATTTGCAGGAAAAATATATACACAGTACCTGCATTTATGCCAACCAAAATCTGGAGATGATAATCATTCTCAAATGACTTTGCTGTTCGGCTTAACAACGCAAGCAATGAACTTGAGAAGAGAAAGACATTGTTCAGCAACATAGTCTTCTTCCTTGGAAACAAGAACATAACAGAGCATACTTAGATTTACTACTTATTTAAAGTTTAACATTTTTTTTACATTTAAATCATCAAGTCTAAATAAATATAAATAAATAAAAATTGTGCATGGAACATGAACTTTTCATGTAAATTATACTGTATAAAAACAAGATTAATCATACCTCCCGAAACGTACAGACATTGGCCCTGCTATCAGGGCCCCAATAAAGCCGCCCAGTGAGAAAATGGAAACAATAAAGGTCCATATCAGTGTGATGTCGTAAACCCCCAACTGTATTCCCATCGCTCCAAAAAATGTCTCATTGACAAAGTTTTGAATGAACTGCAGGAATGAATACAGAACAGAAAACTGGTAACTGGTCTTAATAGACACAGAGAACTAATATGAAATGAATTTAAACATTTTTACTCTTTCACAAACACTAAGTCAATTAAATACTTACCACAGTTGGTGCATTCATAATGGCCAGGTTGTATCCATATTGTAGAGTCCCCCAATAGCTGTAGAGGTCACCATTAATACCAAAGTGTATGTATGACCCTGAGTATACACATAACTATAATAATAACAGGCATTTAATGTGACAAAACAAAATCAACTTCACAACAAAATAACTACAATTAAATTAGAAATCGGTTAAATATGACTTTACAGTGAAACTCACAACTTATTTATTTAATTTAAAAACACAAATCTGACTAAAAGGAACACCACCAATAAACAGTCTACCTTCTTCTCCTTTGTGGTCATGCTGCCCTCTTTAAAAAGAATCCAGAGGATGAAATCCAAGAATAAAGAAGGTCGTTGTCAGTTTGTGCTCGCCATTAAATGAGACACTGATGCTCCGAGAAAGGTGCGTAGAATAGAGATCTCGAGTCTATGACACACGTCTGCTGATGTTACAGCCAGCAATAAGTAACCTCAGAATAGTTTAATCAACCACCCTCTTGACTAGATTAAACAATGTTGTAAAAGATTTTCGAATTCTCTTGAGAATTTTAAATGAAACTATCGTGCTCTTTACAAACTATACACTGGCGCTATGTCCACGTGAAAGTCCAAGTCCATTTGAAAGAAAATTAATCTGTAGTTCAACTCCACCTATCGGAATATAATATAAATGTGGGTACTGTAAAACGGAATATTAACGTGCTATTTATTTATTTTTTTTTAGAACAAATAATTTTAGCTTGTTTTACATTCAATCATCACAGGTTACTTAAATGTTTATGGTAACGTTTATAGAACTCCAGTAAAATATTAAGACTATCCATACATACCATTAGGGGGCAGCATAACATTATCATCTTTTGGCACTTTGAATTTTGCACTGGACAAGAAAGTTTAAGGAATAAATAAAATCTTGGTTTTTGGTTGCCCTATCAATAAATTAGCATTAATACATTATTTGGATCAGTTCAAAAATCTCTTCAGACCAGTTTAGGTAACACAAAGAAATGCATAACTGACCTAAGACCTCTGTGGACATTTGGGTTCTTCCAATAAGTGTTGTAAAAGCAGACACTTAAGAATGATCAACCAAATCAATCCAGTCTTGAGGAATCATTTTACCTGGTATAAATCAATATGGCTACCAATAATAAGGAGCTGTTCTCAACCCTTAATTCACTCTGTAGTTAGTTCTGAAAATAAACGCAGTCAACCTTTTTTTGTTTTTGTTTTTGTTGCATATTTAAAAAAATAACTTTACATCGAGAAAAAAAGGTACACAGGTTTAACCAAATATGTTAAAACACTATCAGATCTCCATCAACGCACGTCTTTTAAATCACACGAGCGCACACGCATGACACAAGCACGCGCTCACAACAGAAGGATGTCAATGGTGTGAAAAGGGTTCTGTGCTAGGAGTGATTTAGGAGTGTATTAGTAACGGGGTTTTGTAGTTAACAATGTTTTATTATCTTTATCGTGAAAGTGAATTAGAACTAATATATAGATAGGGCTTCATATGACGTCAGTGGTAAGACGGCGTTGCTCAAGTTTGACTCAAGTTCAATACCTGAGTTGACGAAACAGGGAGAATATGCTGTAACTTTCAGTTTTTTTTTTTTTTCATTCCTAATATTATGCACGCAATCTCTATGCTACTTTATGTGCAAGCTTGTGTGCTCTGTCCATGTGCAGCAATGTAGCAGCAAATTTGTGTCAAGCTGAGATTAACAAACTGTACAACTTATAACATGCTTTAACCTCACCCACGTGCAAATCATTCCTGAAGACAGTCAAAACCTTCAGAGGTAATTCATATAATTAATAAATTCATACAATCATTTGAATAATTCCCTTAACACTCTTTTCTGCAACAACCTCCCAACTTTTCCGCCCTATTTCGACTCAAACCGAAACTACTCTGCTCTGCACACCTGAGCTATGTTACCAATTTTATATTCAGCAGATCTACAGCCTGAAGGAAACATCAGTTTCTTAGTTCAAATACACCTTTGTAAAGGGTGCAAATGATACTTAATATATCAATTAATAAAACTGGAGCCCTATTTTAACGATCTTAATGCAAAGTGTAGAGCGCACGATGCAGGTGCACTCAGGGCGTGTCCAAATCCACTTTTGCTATTTTAACAACGGAAAATACGGCCTGTGCACCGCCGGGCACTTTTTTGGAATGGGTTGTCCCTATTCTCTTAATGCGTAATGGGCGTAACGTTCAGTAAACCAATCAGAGTGTCATCTCCCATTCCCTTTAGGAGGCGAATGCGCTCGCGCCATTGCTGATCACTATTTACATGGCGGAATTTGTTGGTGGAAAAGCTGAATGTTTATCAAGGGAAGAAACAGTCATGAGTCAGTTAATATATATGTGTGTGTATTGACACGATTGTTCAATTAATTAGCCAATTTCATTAATCATTATAAGTAGTAATAGGCTGAATTGGAAATAAGTAGCCTAATTCTAATACACGCAATCCATCAATACATTTTTATATTTATTAATTTTTTATATTTATGTAGCATACACAATAATATTCTTTTACACTGTAATCCTATTATTTTTAATATTTGGCATGATTGTGTGATGCGCATCCCTGTATGTAATAAGCAAAGTCAACCTGCACTGTGGACCTGCCCAGAGGCACATTTTCTACCAAGTGCTCTTTAAATAACCAAAAAATATTGAGCCATTGACTTTAGGGGCAGTCTATTTTCAGCTCCTTAAAATAGCAATATGCCAGCAATGTGCCTGAACACATCTCTTTTTTAGACCATCACATCCATGGGGTGCAGAAATGGGCGCAGATGCAGTTGCTAATTAAACGACGTGGCACTGGACGGGAAAATGCGAATGGTGCCAGACTGAAACTAGCAAATACACTTGCGCTGTGCCTTGCGTCGAATTGCACCAGGTGTATGATAGGGCCCTGGTACTTGCACATCTTGCCGGTTCGAAAGAGAGTCCTGATGCACCTTGGAGTTCCAGTAGGTTGGTTGAAGTTAATTGATGAGGAAAAGAACCATTTCGAACTTGATGAATGGAAAGACAAAGCTGAAAGGCCTGCAGAAAAACTTTCTGTATAAGTAATACAGAAGAGTTCTAGCTCACATTCATATTTTCTCAGTATCTAACAAAACCGCATACTGGCATATGTTGGAGACCACGCCCACACCAGATCACATCTTCTTTAGAAGATTCACGCCTCTCAGGATAGGCTTGTCCAATGAGAAAGGCTGAAATTCCAAAGTGGGAAGGTTTGAAATACTGGAGAGTTTTACAGCCCTTTGTCTGAGAGCATGGTTATTTGGGTGTTAGGTGTTGGTGGAAAATTACTAAAGATTCTTAGAATACTAACATATGCTACCAACATATAACAGTACCCTCTCATTTAGATCATCAGAAGATGAATTCATTGATACTAAACATGGTTAAGATTACACGAATGAGTAGTTCCATCATTAGCATGCATAAAACAGCAAAAATACAAAATATAAAAGACAATATACAACATATACCTCGAGTATATGTGTGTTCATTCAAAGAAAGGTTTTCCTATTAATTCATTAGAGAGAGTACATTTTTATGGGCATTTATGTGTCTGTTTATGAGAGACTTGAGTTAAGGGCCCACATTCCTTTGAGCCATAACACTGGTGTTATCAGATGATTTGTCTTTAGCTGCCATGGAAACAGGGGCCTGGTCTGCCTTTTGAGGTGTTAGTTTCATTTCGGGGAAGGGTCCATAGACCCTCATATTTGTGTCACAGTGTCTGGTCTGTGTATCCCTGGGTGTCCATTAGTAGTCTCACTTCCCCATATAGTCACCCCACTGCAGGAAGTGCATTTCCCACAAGCCTTTGTCCGAATCATCAATGTTAATTGCACACCTGTTAATTGCACGCAGTTGTTCCCACTTTCATTGTTTTCACCTGTCCATTGTTGTGGCAAAAACAATTACTAACAAATAGCATCTCAGTGTAAGAGGCAAGGAATCAAATTATATTTAAGGAAAGAAGTTTATTTTCCTTAAATAGGTGCGTTCACTGTTTCAGCAACTACCCTGAAACACAACAGACCTGAATCACACTGAAAACAGACAGCCTTATTATACTGTTATCACCCCCACTTTTTACAAGGCTCCTTCTTTGTAAATTTCCACTTAACCCAGTAAACTCAGAAAACACTATGGTCCTTCGAACCCCCTGGGCTTTTATTATCTTCACACCCGTGAGGTCAAAGGTCTTTATTTATGGCTAAGCCCTCTGTCTTTCCTGAGTAAATTACCCGCTCTAAAGACCTCAAAAGCTATTTGTTTTACTGTGTGATGTCTAAGTTGCATTCCAGGTGACATACATACATATTGAGAGAGAAACACAAGTTAAATCAAAAGGAAAAAATAAAAATATATAAAAACCCACACAATGTCTAAGAAAGTAAATACAACACTATATATACTGATTTTTTCTATCAGTTTCATGGAGTCCTTGGTTTATGTCACCCTTCCTTTTCGTGTTAATGTTTTTTTATGTTTCTTGTTTTCGACTGCCTTTCTGATATTGACCTTTTGCCTGATTGGATATAGATTTTTGGATTCCCCTTTTAAAAAACTGCAACTGGATCTCTCTGTTTGTGTGTGCGTTAGTTACAATTTGGCCATTTGGTAAGTTTAAGGGGATGTTAGAGATTATTTGTTAAATATTACCAATAGATGTGTGTCTGATTGATCCAAATGCTACATCCGGTTGCAGTGTTATCGTGTAGACAGCAAAACCAGAGTATTTTGGCCTGGGACATTGCAGCCTACACTGTTATCTCCACCTACTGGAAACTTTTTCAGGCTTCTGATTGGCCAGCATGGCTTTACGGTTGAGATAACATCACCACCTGTTGGTTTGGCATGCTCTTGACATAGCATGCATTTCCATTTTCATGTGGACAGAGATTTTTATTTATTTTTAATGAAAAGCATGTTACTGACACCACAAAGTGAGAAAAAAGACTTTTAGGATGTTCTGATGAGTTTTTAATGGGTGCGGCACATTGCAAGTAAGACTTCAGTTTAGTCTGCAATGATGATGAGCTAAAAGCATAATATCATAATTTTAAAGCATATATAATAGTGGTATTGTTAATTATAGTAATAAGATCTTCTTGTCTGTTAGAAATGGGAACTCAAAGTATGGTTAGTGCACATAAGCTAAAAAAGAAAGAAGGGTATGTCTGCATTGGTGTTAAGTCCTACCACAAGCACTCAGACTTTAACATTCACATTTTGAAAAATGACATTATGCTTTTGAGGGTAAAAGTAGGTCTAATTGACTCTTATTAAATTATTAATTCAGATTCAGTCTGAATTTTAAAGATGATAATGTTACTGTGTTACAGCTATAGAAAGAAGGTTGTCAATTAGAGACCATCAGTAGTAAGAAGTATCACTTAAGTCATGTGTTGATGTGTCATGTGTTGATCTGTGTTTCTCCTCAGGGGGATTCAGGACCTCCCTTGGTTTGGTTGATGACCCAAAAGTCTGTAATAGTTGTAAATGACCTGAGGTTTATACAAAGATTTCAGCATATCTTCCATGGATCCACTCCATAATTGTAATAAGTGATTTTTGTATTGAGAAAGGATGACGTAGTTGTTTAAATGTTCAATAAACAAAATGTGTGTTAAGCACCAACACGTTTAAGATTTCCTCATTATTGCAGCGCTATAAAATAGTAGTAGGCTAATAAGGACTCAAATAAAATAAAAAATTATAGGTTTCTGGAAACCTGTTTGCTTTGACCTCCATATATGGTGTTATTGTAATTATGTTTTGCATAAATTCGTAATCACAAGCATCTTAAAAGACATTTTCTAAATGTATATTTAAGAAATCAATAAAGGTGTATTGCAGATGAGCAAAAATAGGTATTCCAGATGTAAACGCAAATCTAATAGTCATCTCTAAGATGTAAGTCTATCAGGTAATGATTTTTATGGTGGATTTTTGTCTGCCTTTAAAAGCAGAAGATGTTGTTTATGGGCCACAACCTGTAACTATGTTTCATTATTTGTTGATGTGCGCTGCATGAATTCTCTCTTAAAGGGATATTTCACCAAATTTTCACCTGTAATTAATTATTCACCTTCATTTCATACCAAACCCATAAGGCATCTGTATATATACAGAACAAAAATTAAGACATTTGTGATCAAATCTGAGAGCTGTCTGACTCTTCCATAGACCGTAAGGTTACTTCCACGATCAAGGGTATTTTTGTTTTCTTTGCACACAATAAAAGTAATTAATGACAGAATATAGATTTTTGGGTTAACAATCCCTATTATATAGGCTTAAACTCTAAATTACCATCCCCCCCCCCCCCACACACACACTTTCCCTTTAGAGCCTTTCAATTACTTGACTTGGCGCATACCTCATAAAATATCACAATAACTTAAAGCTTTGATGGAGACAATTATGAGACCTCCAGAGAGTTTAGCTTAAGGAAAACATTGAGCACAATGTGTGATGTTATTGAGATCTCTTCTGAACTTAGATTTAAACTGTTTCAGATCAAATTAATCTTGATAATGTCAGATAACTTTGATAGAAAGGTATGCAATGGATTACAAACAACCAAAAATTCAGACAACTGTTAGTATGACACTATGTAATATAATACTTAATTTTTTATCAGTCTGTGGTGTAAAAAGGTCACATTAGTAATTAAACAAAAATCACAATATATGGTCAGGTCAAAGTGTCTGAATAATTTTTGGTAAATTTTACTGGTAGTCCACTGTATATAGAATGTATGTATATATATGTAAGAAAACTCAACTATCAATATCAACAAACAGTATCAACAAATATAATATGGTGCAGTTATAAAAATATTACTTGACCTTTAACTTGAGACGTTAATGTGACACAGTAGGAATGAAAATACTATGTGTGTGTCCGACATCCACAGCCACATGCACACATATATATCTTACATTTTGTATGTTGCGGTTTCAGATAAAAGTGGATGCAGATGACAAGAACACAAGTAATATCTTCTTACCATCAGTGTTACTGACACCACAAGCTGAGAAAAAAAGGCTTGCAGGCAGCTCAGTGTCTCCACCCATCCTCACATTTATATAGTGTTTTGTCAGTAAGAGCTCACTGTCTTCATGATGATCATCATCTCTCTGCTCCTGCTGGCCTCTCTGCTGCCACACCTGACCTTCACCGGTGAGAATGATTGTATATAACAGCACATTAGCTATATTAACTTGTATACAGAATAAGCTCACTAATAGTTCTCTCTCTCTCAGCTCGTGTGAATGTGGGTATAGTGAATGGCAAAGAAGCAAAACCCCACTCCAGACCTTACATGGTTTCTCTTCAGAATCGTTTTAAACATACCTGTGGTGGATTCCTCATCTCTGATGAGTTTGTCATGACTGCTGCTCATTGCTGGAAAGGGTAAGAGTTTTAATTTTTTTTTGGTTTGTTTTTCAGTCTAAACGGCAATGTTGAGTTAAAACTGACAAAATGACTGGAGTACAACAAGACAATGTTTTGGATTACATAAATACACATTTCTCTTTCAACAGATATCCAGAGATTCTGACGGTTGTGGTTGGTGCTCATGACTTCAGGAAGAGTGAGGATTCATACCGTGTCGAAGTGAAGTCTTACATCTCACATCCACACTATACATTCTGTTCGCGTCAGAATGACATCATGCTTTTGAGGGTAATGACCTGTAAAACATTGTTTTAAATAATCTCTGATCAGAAAACAGTGGAATAAACCTGACTTATCTATGTTTGAATTTCTATTCAGAAATATATTTTAAGAGGCAATTGTAAATAATAATAAAAATACAAATAAAAATAAACACTGGCACTTATCTCAAAAACAGCAGAATAATACATTTCAGTCTTATAAAATATGATTAAATCTCCTAATAATGGTTGTGTTTTTGAGTTACAGCTACAGGAAAAGGTCAAACCAAATAACTATGTTAACTGGATATCATTACCGAAGGAAGGAGATGTTAGTGGAGGCACTCTCTGTAGTGTTGCAGGCTGGGGAAGAAAGGAGATTAATGACATATTGAGCAATCGGCTACTGGAGGCAAACACGACTACAGAAAACCACGAAGAGTGTCAACGTAAATGGGAATCCAAGTTTTTGGCCTCGCAGATGATCTGTGCACATGGTCGTGGAGGATCCTGCAGAGTATGTACAAAACATTTACAGATTTTATGTTAATATATGAACTGGTTTCACTAGTGATTTTCTGATCTTTGTTTCTTAAAAGGGAGATTCAGGAGGTCCTTTGGTTTGTGGAAACACTGCAGTTGGTGTGACATGTTTTGGGTCCAGAATAAAATGCAATTCAGCTGTGCATCCTAATGTCTATACTAAGATTTCAGCATATCTTCCATGGATTCACCAAATTATTAGAAATATTAAGTGAATTAATAAAAAAATTAAAGGAAGATTTTATTTTTTTTTAATTATTGTGAAAATCTCTCAATAAAAATGTCAAATGGCAATCAATCAGTTGAAGTGTCCTCATTGTCACAATCATATATAAAAATGTCCAAGAAGTCCAAAGTCATTTCAAATTAGTTCACTTGGTTGCCATCTTGGTGATGCTATTTCCAGTCGAAACAATACAAAATAACAAATAATAAACTGGTCAATCAACCTCTGTAATTTGTTTAACTCACTACTAGAGAAAGCAAATTTGTGAAAACTTGCAAAACGACAAAAATGTTTGTAACTGTAAAAGAAAGACAATTAGCCTACTGACTTTTGTTGTATTATTCCCAATACTATGTTGATGAAACATGTCTTGATTAATAAAATATAAAAAAGCTCTATTTTTAGTAAAAAAAAAAAAAAAAAAAAAAATCATGTTTTGTCCTGTTTAAACATTTCTTTACGATCAGAGCGAGGAGTAGAAGTGTTCTGTCATGTGAGAACAGCCTAATCAAATGTGACTAAGCTTGTCATAAAACAGAATTACCATCCAATCACAATTCGTTATTGATTAGCTTGAAGTAAGTGAAGGTGGTACAAGCAGAATCACGCTAAATGAACGGGGGGGTCTGGAGATGCCACAAGTCTCTCCCAACAGGCAATCTTATGGTCTGATGTATCAGAAATTATTGTCACCCCTCGTGAGGGTATCACACAGTTGAAGCAGAGCTTCGAGATGACTGCCCAAATCTCAGTGCTTTTTCCCTCACTGCACATGCAAGGAAGTACTGTAGAAATTTAACCAATGAATCTTTAATGCAGCAAGAAAGACATTGAAAAGAGGAAGATCTTTTAATAAATAAAGAGAAACACGTTGTAAAATTATAAATATTTCAGTTTTAAACCAATGCATGCCACACAAACAATTTGCATACTGCACGATTCACATGAAGTATGGAAGAATATGAGTAGCAATATTCAATTTGGAATGTAATATGCAAAATGACAATGCAATACTGCATGTAAAATACCAATGCATTCTGTATTTACATTTACATTTTCCAATACATTTGTACAACGTTTTGTGCAAAATGAAAATGAAATTACATAATTTTCATTTGGCATTTCATACACTAGTTTAATATGCAAAATGAATAAAAATTGTAATGCTTCATAAATTACTAAATTAAAATGAAAATGTATCACAAATTGTTAGATATGTGTAACATGTTCAAGCAAAAACTGTGGCAAAATTATCATTCAAATGTTATTTTTCTTAATTGCATTTAAACTCCGTCAAAGACACTTACTATTGCATTTTCATTCAATGTCACACAATAAATGTGGCAAAATTCAATGGACACATTAGGGGTCACCCCAAATAGTCGACGATTCGATGATTCGATTCGAGAAGCCTGATTCGACAACCAATCTCACAGTCGAATATTAGTGGGCTGTTATGATTATGGCATTTTGACTATATGGGGGAGCTCAAATGTCTGATTTCACATAGAACCTGCTGTTTTCTGCCAATAAGTTAATATGCAGCCTATTATGATAAAGACTATTGAATCTGAAAATAAAGAAGCTTCAAATAAATATTTTAAAGTGCGTGAATAAATCCAACCACCCCTATAGATTTATTTTTCACTTTCCATAATCCATGACCGACAGAGGAGCATCTTGGCGGCATGGATTTAAAACTTTATGTAGACTCAAACTGACACAGGCAGAGACTGGATTTTTTCGAACAGGTAGGGTTTAAGTGATTTCAAAACATTTCAGCCGGTTTATATATATTGTGGATATATTATTTACATAATATACATATTTTGTTGACCCTGGAACAACATTTTACTCCAAAAATATATTCTATACCATATCCCTACACTTAAACCTAACCTTAACCATGAGTAATCCCTAAAATCAGAGGAAATGATAGAAGAATGACACTGATGTACAAGCACCAAACAGTGGTTTTAAGCGTAAACTTCACAAAATCTAAAAACTGGTTCTTCAAATCTGATTGGTTAATCACAATGTTGTTCCAGGGACAACAACGATGTTGTCCCATGAACATGTCTCACTTGGTAAAATCAGGTTCTGCATGATATAAGATGCATTTGTTTTTGAGTCAAGTGGTTCATTGTAGTACTAAGGTGATATCAATTCAGCACACTGCACAAGCAGGACAAACAACAGAGCAGAATATTAATAATTAAGACTGGACTGTCACACCCATACCATTATAATGAGAACACCATTATAATAAAACCCTGTGAATTCTTAGAGTTTAGCTGCTGTGTTTCTGCACATTTTTTTGTGAAGAACGCGTCAAAAGGAGTTTGCATTCAGAGCCCCGCAGACATGTTCATTTGCATGCTGGCTCTTTTCACATAGCCTATAAGTCCTGATATTAATGTTATGTTGTATGAATAAAGCGTGTTCTACATGGAATTATGAGTTTAATCCCATTGATTAAAACTTGCTTTCAAATGCTCACTCTACTGTTCTTTAACGCATGCAGTTCAAAACAGAAATGCAGAACATTAATAACTATTGTCATATAGGCTAACTCTATAATGAGAGCACTATTGTAAAAATGTTGAATTATTAGGGTTTCGCAGATGTTTTGTGTTAACTATCTTTTGATCAAAACATGAAAACATTATTTTGTCGTTTAGGGTTTACATATAGGTTTATGGCTTCAATATTTCATTCACACTTGTGGGTGGCGCTGAAACACTGCTTTCATCTGATTGGTCGAATCGCTCTGCCTTCAGACTGGAGGGTCGGTGTGGGAGAGCGCTGCAAGTTGTTCCAGCCGGGGAACCCATTTCTTGAGCAGGTTAACGTGGTAGATCTAGTCTGTTCTTCGGTGGCTGGACTTTTGCACACAGTACGTTACCGTCCCCATTCTTTCCACCACAGTGTAGGGCCCCCTGCCAGGTTGCCAGCGACTTGCATGCTGCTGTCAGGACCAGAACACCACCATTTCTCCTGGTTGGAACTCGCGGGCTTGGGCCAGCCGGTCATACAGTCGTTGCTGGGCACACTGGGCAATCACAAGGTGTTCCTTCACTAGGGGCATGACTCAGTCGATTCTTTCCCTCATTTCCCCGCACGTGCTCATTCAGGCTGCGCAGTGGTGCTGGCTGGTTCTCCCACGCTTCCCGTGCAACATCAAGAAGGCCTCTGGGCTACCTTTCAAACAGCAGTTTGAAGCCGGTAGAAGCCTGGGGTACCTCTCAGACTCCGAAGAGCATGTACGGGATCAGGAGGTCCCAGTCATGCCCATCTTCTGCCACCACTCATTTCAGCATCTGCTTATGGGTTTGATTATACTGCTCCACGAGCCCATCCGTTTGCAAGTGATATACTGTGTTTTCGGCTCCCAGGTGTCCCGCCATCGGATGGGAATGTGCTAGTTCCATGACAGTCTCCGTCTTGGTTTTCGGCATGACCAGGCACATATCACCACATAGCCATGTATGCAGGTGAGTGGTATCCGGGATTTTTACCAAGGTAGGATGTGCTAAGGTGACCGAACTACCAGAATCCAACAAGGCCTGAACCAGTTTTCCATCAAGCTTTACCGTCCAGCGGGGCCCCCTGGAAGGTCCCTCATGGTGTATAAGGCTCCAGGCTCAGGCAGGGCTGCTGGGGGTTCAGTGGGCATTGGCTCGTCAACGGGGAATTGTTGAGCCGCCCACAAGGGAGATAGTCTCACCCGGGTGAGAATCTCGGCCTTCAGGAACTCGCGGGGTTGGGCCAGGAATGCTTTGCTTTGGGAGTCAGAGCTCAGAGAGACTCTGTTCTTGTCATGGCATGACTATTTGCCGTTTTTAAACCATGCAGGTGCATGAAAGAGAGCCTATGGAATCACCGATAGTCTAAAAAATATATACTTTTAGATGCACTGATAAACTGACGTTAAATATAAAATGACTATATTTAAAACAGCTAGTTCATGTAGTCGGGCACTACTGTCATCTCGCTTGTCCTGCGACAAATTTGCCACATCTGCGCACAGAAGTTATCAGTCTAAATGTTCTGCAAAATCAGTCAACGGTGAAAAACAATAGTAGATTCCATTCAAAGTCCAACAATTTAACCCTAATATGGACGTAAACTAATGCATTAAATATAAAGTATTCAAAACAGGCAAGTTCATATATTTGGAGTAAAGTTCATATGAACTGATGCATTGGTCGTACGCACTCCGGACCATGCGCCTCATTATGAGACCAACGCACCGCCACAGAAAGAAGAATGAGATGCATTCTAACGTTACTGTGGCATTAAACTCAATAAGTGAGAGCTTGTTTAAAATATTGCACATATCAGGTTACCTGTTAAAGTGCAATGAAATACCTTGTATCTGCAGACGCTGTACATCTGTTTGTGGATTGAGACTTCTTCACTCACCTTCAAAGCATCCTAGGTGTATGTGACTTTCTTCTTTAAGAATAATCGAAGTTGTATAAAAACTTTTCCTTGCATTTCCAAGCCTTTGAAAGGGGGTAAGCGGGTGTATGTTATCAACAGTTTAGAAAACATGAAATTGTGTTCATCTATAATAAAACGTCCCTCACATGGGTGCCCAAGACATTACTGCCTACACCATGGAAGCTGTTATTCACGTGTCGTATTTAACCTTATGTGTCGATGGAGGGCGGAGCTGCAGTAGATTTGCACTTAGTAGTAGACACTCAGAATAATCTTGTTTTCCATTTGCATTAAGATTATTTGGTAACACTTTAAAATAATGGTCCGTTGTTAATAAGTAACTACGCAGGAAGTACTAGGTAGTACTACATTAACACTTAACTTAATACTATGAACTAATATAGAAGCAAGATTAACTAAGCAGTAAGTAATAGCTCATTTAGGACATAGGTAGTTCCTTATTAGGTATTTGATAATTACTAAAGAAAAATATTGTCATTGAGAACTACTTTGGAACTATGGCCAACTAATGAAGAATAACTAATTAATTACTAATCACAACAGCTCCGTCTATAAAGTGAACAATTAGCTTCTTTATGGAAACGTATATATATATATATATATATATATATATAGCCTATCCATATGATATATTTTATGAGCTCCATTAAGTTCAATGTCTCCAACTCTAATAACTTTAACGTTAGTGATATTATGCTGGGGAGGGCTTCTCTTTAGGAAGTGACAATATAAATGATGTTCTCTTGTCAAAACATATTTGCATCCTTCATGAAAACATTGACTGCATTTATAGTGTTAAGCACAAAACAACATCTTCCAGATTACAATGTCTGGTAGAATATCACTAGTTCCTCACAGAAATATATGGCTGTACAGTATGTGTCAGATAATTTTATTGTAAATTACTTGTGAAATCCATGACTCATTAATCAAGTGTTATCTTGTTAGTCCGCAGGAACTACTAGTGATCTGGCCCATTATTTTAAAGTGAAAAACATGTTAACTCCTGACTAATTACTCAAGTGTTACCTTGTCAGTCCGCAGGAACTACTAGTGATCTGGCCCATTATTTTAAAGTGAAAAACATGTTAACTCCTGACTAATTACTCAAGCGTTACCTTGTCAGTCCGCAGGAACTACTAGTGATCTGGGCCATTATTTTAAAGTGAAAAACATGTTAACACCTGACTAATTACTCGAGCGTTACCTTGTCAGTCCGCAGGAACTACTATAGTGATCTGGCCCATTATTTTAAAGTGAAAAACATGTTAACTCCTGACTAATTACTCAACTGTTACCTTGTCAGTCCGCATGAACTACTAGTGATCTGGACCATTATTTTAAAGTGAAAGATTTCACTTTAAAGTGAAAGATTTTTTTTTTTATTTTAAAGACAACATTTCTTAAAACTACAAATAACAAACAAACGTAACGTTAATCATTTATTTTTTGCGAAAATATCAAAAGTGGTACCAAAAGTAGTTCAATGATAATGAGTTCCAGTTGCAGTCCTCTATATGGAGGTAATAGTTTTTATAGGGTACAGAGCAGAATTTAATTTTATTAATCCATGAAATTATGTATCTGTCTTCTCTCCTTGAAGGCGCACTGGCGTAGTACTCAAATGTCATAAACTGAAACACGACATGTCGCAATCTGTGACGAATTGGATGAGGACCAATGAGCGTTCGATATCAGTGCCGTAAACCATGTCGTAACGTGGTGCACTGGCGCTATTTTCAAATTCGAATCATAACGAGCGCGAGCTTAGACTGTGACGGACGCTGTTGCTGAGAATGAAGATGAAGACCGATTGATAAAGGGCTGAATTTGGATATGTTCCTTGCAAACATCTGGATTCTAAAGATATGCAGTACAGCAAACAAATAAAATGGATGTGATTTGTAATTGTATGCTGTGCTTTTGTGTGTATCTATGGTTTGCAGCATGCACAGAAATGTTATTTCCTATTAAATAGACGAGTAAACTGCTTTCAATAAATTTAATAAAAACATGTATTGATATGACAATTAAATACAACAGATTTAAATAATTAAAGCCACGATTTTAATATTAATGCATGGGAATTCATATACATTCACATTTTACGTTAGAATATTTATGTTTTTTTAGCTGCTAACACTTAAGTATTTGTACGTTTTACTGCCATAAATACGTCAACATTGTACGTTTCTATGTGCATGAAAACGTAAGTAAATATACGTGTGATAGAACCACATTTAACGTAAAAATACACACGTATTCTCATGAGATCACGTTGAACACTCCAGTAATGAGTCATTGATTTCACAAGTAATTTACAATAAAATTATCTGACACATACTGTACAGCCATATATTTCTGTGAGGAACTAGTGATATTCTACCAGACATTGTAATCTGGAAGATGTTGTTTTGTGCTTAACACTATAAATGCAGTCAATGTTTTCATGAAGGATGCAAATATGTTTTGACAAGAGAACATCATTATTGTCACTTCCTAAAGAAAAGCCCTCCCCAGCATAATATCACTAACGTTAAAGTTATTAGAGTTGGAGACATTGAACTTAATGGAGCTCATAAAATATATCATATGGATAGGCTATATATATATATATATATATATATATATATATATATATATATACGTTTCCATAAAGAAGCTAATTGTTCACTTTATAGACGTAGCTGTTGTGATTAGTAATTAATTAGTTATTCTTCATTAGTTGGCCATACTTCCAAAGTAGTTCTCAATGACGATATTTTTCTTTAGTAATTATCAAATACCTAATAAGGAACTACCTATGTCCTAAATGAGCTATTACTTACTGCTTAGTTAATCTTGCTTCTATATTAGTTCATAGTATTAAGTTAAGTGTTAATGTAGTACTACCTAGTACTTCCTGCGTAGTTACTTATTAACAACGGACCATTATTTTAAAGTGTTACCGATTATTTTTATTACCACCCTGGCATATAATTGCCAGTGTGGTAATAAATATATAATTCTATATATAATATATATAGTATATATATATAATTTCCAAATTAAACGAATCAATACACAAAGCCATTTTCATATTCTGACAGCAAAAGCTAAATACATACATGCCTCTCTTAATTATTTGTCATTTATTTAACCAGGTAAAACTTTTTTTTTTAACAGAAGTGACCTGGCCAAGATGCAAATGACTTTAATGATGCAAAAGATTTTAAAGATTTAAAAAGACTTCTATTTTGTAGTTTCATATAACAGTTGATGCAGATGACAAGAAGTAACACAAATAATATCTTCTTACTATCAGTGTTACTGACAGCAAAAGCTGAGAAAAAAGGCTTGCAGGCAGCCAAATGTCTCCACCCATCCTTGCATTTCTCAATCTCTCTGCTCCTGCTGGCCTCTCTGTTACCACACCTAACCTTAACTGTTGAGACTGGCTATATAACAGCATATTATATTATATTAATTTTTATCTGCTGAATAAGCTGACTGACAGCAGTCTCCCTCTTTCAGCTCATGTGGATGTTGTTCAGCTCATGCGACTAAACGTATCAATGTTCCTCTTTCTACATAATTCATACAATGTGTAAAATGTGTTTGGACACTTTCTGACACGGAAGTGATTAAAACTGAATTAATGTGATTATATTAGATGCAGAATATCACACCGAGTATCATTTGTAATGACACTATGCCTAACATTTCTACAAAAGAAAGTGTCCAATCATATTAGTCTTTCTTTTGGACAGTATATCTTTATTATTATAACTGAAAATTTAGAAACTTCTTTTAAATTATTTTGTGTAATAAAGTGTTTTGTTTTAAAATTGGCAAGCAAAGTATGATAGACACTTGGTTTTGTATTTTGTAACATAATGCAAAGACATTAATACAATTTTTTTAAACGGGGTCACTGAATGTGAAAACAGCTACAGTTGGTAAAGTGGCGTTCATGTCAGTGAAATTTCGTGGGCAAAAAAGTCCATTGTCTATTAATGTTAAACTAGATGGAATTTGAAAATGAAGGCGAGAGCATCTAAATGCAGATAAGCTTTACTGAAGAAATTAACATGAACCAGAATGACAGAAACCATAGACAGAAGGAAACCAAACACGTAACAGCAAGAGCATTAACATTACCAGACAAAGGGCCAGAGCTGAACATTGTTAACGATATTATTAAAATAATGTTTTACAATATGCACACTCTCAATATATCAACTTTGGAGGATGTGTTATAAAACTTCGTAAAGCAAGGATTTTCACCTTGGATGATGCCAAACATGCCTTCTCACAGTGCAAGCTGGACCAGGAGAGCAGCTTCATGACCACTTTCTGGACCCTGTGGAGTAGGAAACAGTGAACTGTTACCAAGTCTGAAGGGAATCGAGCCCAGTGCAGATGATATTTTAGCTGTTCGATGTGGTGACATTTAATCCTTGGTAACATCAATGCCTGTGTTGTGCTATTATGATGTTACTAAGCCTATCACAGTACAAAGTGACTCTTGTGCCTAAATGGTCTTGTGTACCATCTTGTGCAAGAAGGATAGCCAGTTGCCTTTGCTTCAAGAACTTTGATTCCCCCGAAAAAAATGCGCTCAAAACGAGAAAGATTGTCTTAGCTTTCATGATGCCAACACCTTACCCAACTCTAAACCTAATCTTACAATATTAAAAATACAGTGTTAGTAGCATGTTCTGATTGGTAGCATTATGTGTTAGAACACCAGATTCGCCCAAAAGCTTGTCCCACTTTAACTGCAGAAGCTGTTGTTTATGGGCTACAACCTGTAAGTATGTTTCATTCTTTGGAACACCCATTAAGCTGACTGACCCTTCCATAGACAGCAAGGTTACTACAAGGATCAAGGTTATTTTTGTTTACTTTGCGCACAAAAAGTATCCTTGTAGCTTTGTTAAATTGTGGTTGAACATATTTTAGCAATGTCCTTGCTACATTTCTGGACAATGATTGTGGTAGTAACCTTGCTGTCTATGGGAGGGTAATAGAGATCTCAGTTTTATCAATGAATTACTTCATTTGTGTTCCTGAAGATGAACGAAGTTCTTACGGGTTTGGAACAACAAGAGGGTGAGTAATTAATAACAGAAATTTTTGTTAAAATATAAATAATGGTGTATTTAATTACATATTTACCACATAGACATGATCTATTTGTTGAAGTATATTTTGGGTCCAGGTTCAACTTAATTCTCAGAACCAGAATCAGAAAGAGCTTTATTGCCAATTATGCTTGCGCATACATTCTCACATCCAGAGCCACATGCACATATGAATATCTTATATTTTGTATGTTGTTGTTTCACATAAAAGCTAATGATGCAGATGACAGGAACTAAGACAAATAATATCTTCTTACTATCAGTGTTACTGACACCACAAGCTGAGAAAAAAAAGGCTTGGAGACAGCTCAGTTATTTGACACCTTTTTGGTCCAGAATATGCTGCAATTCACCTGAGCATCCTAATGTCTATACTAATATTTCAGCATATCTTCCATGGATTCACCAAATTATTAGAAATATTAAGTGAATTAATAATTGTGGTGGATATTGGTGAATCTGGGTCAAGTTAGTTTAACAAGTTCAACCTGCCACAGGAGCTACTGAATTAGTTCTACTCCGCCATCACTGAATCTGTTCTCTGCACATCTATAACTGTCTGGCTCAGCTCAGCTACCAAATCTGACCTCAGAAGACTACAGAGGATACTCCAGACTGCTGAATGAATCACTGGCACAACCCTCCTTACTCTACACGAACTGTACTCCTATAGAGTGAGGAAAAGGGCTAGCAAAATCACTCTGGATCCCTCAAATCCCGCACACTCCATCTTTAAAATGGTGCCATCTGGTCGACGCTACAGAGCATCAGAATGGTCAGACACAGGAACAGTTTCTTCCCTCAGGCAACCCATCTCATGAACAGATAACGTGGAACACACAACATTATTATTATTATGCATTGAAGAGAGCCACGGCCCTGCTGCACCGGAAGGGAGAGCCCTGTTCGATGCTGAATAGGCAAGGAGATTTGTAATGACAGCTGGAGGACCCTTACTTTGACCAAAGAAGCAATATCTGGCTGCATTGGGAAGGAGAACCTCTGATTAATCAAGTAAAGAATATGATTTAAAACGCTGATTTTTTTTTCTGATCAGGACTACATGGGCTGCCTTTATTGGAGTGAAGTTGATCATACCTGATGTAATTTTTGAAAGAGTCTGACGACCAACAACCGAGGGCCTCTATCTGATTTTGTGAGAGGCACTTTTTAGCTGCTGAAGTTGCTGGCCCGATTTGAAATGAGTGGCTGGAAAATTTTCTGTGGGTGAGCCTGATTGAGCAAGGATCATGAGAAGAAGTAACACAAATAATATCTTCTTACTATCAGTGTTACTGACATCACAGGCTGAGTGAAAAAAAAAAGCTTCTGGGCAGCTCATTGTCTCCACCCATCATTATATAAATATATTGTCCATCAGTAAGAGCCTACTGTAGCCATGATGACCATCATCTCTCTTCTCCTGCTGACCTTTCTGCTGCCACACCTGACCTTCACTGGTGAGACTGACTATATAACAGCACATTTTATTAATTTGTATCTGCTGAATAAGCTGACTGACAACAGTCTCTCTCTTTCAGCTCATGTGAATGTGGGTATAGTGAACGGCACAGAAGCAAAACCACACTCCAGACCTTTCATGGTTTCTCTTCAGAAGAACTGGCGACATACTTGTGGTGGATTCCTAATTTCTGATAGATATGTTATGACCGCTGCACATTGCTGGAAGTAAGACTTCAGTTTAGTCTAAACTGCAATAATGAGTCAAAATCGTAATATGACAATAATAAAGGGAAAAAACTTCTATTATGATGGTATTGTTCATAATACTAATATGTCTTTTCTTACACAGAAATGAAAGCCTAACAGCTGTGGTTGGCGCACATGAGCTAAGAGAGAATGAAGGCTATGTCCGCATTGGTGTGAAGTCTTACCACATGCATCCTGACTTCAACATGAGCACTTTGGAGAATGACATTATGCTTTTGAGGGTAACAGTAGTTCAAATGACTGTTATTAAATAATTAGTCCGAATGTCTTTTAATGATGATAACGTTTTGTATTACAGCTAGAGAAAGAAGTCGAACAAAACAAGAATGTCATGAAGATTTCCATACAAACAGAGAAAGACATTGAAGCTGATTCTGTTTGCCGTGTTGCTGGCTGGGGAAGACTGAATTTTAAAGGGAAAAAGATTTTTCATCTCATGGAAGCAGAAGTGAAGATCATGAATAACACTGAATGCAAAAATAAATGGAAAGACAAATTCTCAGTCTCAGAGATGATGTGTGTCTATGGAGATGGAGGAAGCTGCAGTGTAAGTAAAAACATTGTCGAATTGAGACCATCATTAGTGAGAAGTACTGTATCATTTCAGTCATGTGTTGATCTGTGTTTCTTCACAGGAGGATGGAGGAGGTCCTTTGGTTTGTGGAAACACTGCAGTCGGTGTCACTTCCTTTGGTGACCCAAATATCTGCAACAGTCCTGAATTACCTGTAGTTTATATAAAGATTTCACCATATATTCCATGGATCTGCTCCGTTATTGCAAATGTTGAGTGATTTTTGCAATGAAACAGAATTAAGTGTTTGTTTAATTGTTCAATAAACAAACTGTGTGTCATGCATCGTTTGTAAGTGGTGCTTATTATTGCAGCCCTATAAAATAATAGTAGTCTACTGATAAGGATTCAAGTAACTAAAATCCAATCCGCCACAACAGTATCCAAGTCAAATAAATGCTTCATAATGATAATCATGATTGTCATCATAGAATTGGAAGTGAAATGTCTAGACGTATCAATCCTCTTATTTCTACAGTGGTCATACAATGTGTTTGCACACTTTCTGACACTGAAGTGATTAAAACTGAATGAATGTGGTTATATTAGATGCAGAATATCACACCAAGTAGCATTTGCAATGTCACTAGGCCTAACATTTAGACATTTTGTCTTTCTTTTGGACAGTATATCTATAATATTATAACTGAAAATTTATCAAGCTTCTTTTAAAGTAATTTGGGTAATAAAGTGTTTTGTGCTCAAATAAATACATAAACAAAATAGGCAAACAAGCTTGACAGCCACTTGGTTTGGTATTTTGTAACATAATGCAAAGACATTAATACACATTTTTTAGACGGGATCACTGAATGTGAAAACAGCTACAGTTGGTAACGGGGCAGTCATCACGTCAGTGAAATTTTGAGGGCGAAAACAGCCATTGTCTATTAATGTTAAACTAGATGGAATTCGAAAATGAAGCTTATTGAAGGAATTAACATGAATCGGAACAACAGAATATACCATAGACAGAAGAAAACCAAACACGTAACAGCCAGAGCATGAACATGACCAGACAAAAGGAACAGAGCTGAACTTTGTAAACGTTACAATATGCACACCTGTCGAAGATTCAATGCTTTGATAGGATGAGCCTGATTCGACTACCAATCTCACAGTCGAATATTCACAGAGGTGTTATTAAACCAGGATCATGCCATTTTGGCAAAACAGGGGTGATCAATGTCTGATTTCAACTACCGGTTTTGTCCTAATAAGTTAATATACAGCCTATTATGATAATTCTGTAAATAAGAATGTGCAAAAGAAAGAAGCTTTTAATAAACATCTTTAACGTGCATGAATGAATCCAACCACCCTGTGACAGATTTAAAGAGCACCTATTATGCCCCTTTTTACAATATGTATTGCTATACTTGGTTGACCTCCCAGGTGGCAGTATTTGCACCTTAAAGGGTCATGAAACCCAAGACAGCAGAGGAGTTTGTGTTACACATCATAGAAGACAATGTTAGCATCTGATAATTTTAGCTGTATGAGAAAACTGGTAAAAAAAAAAAAAGAAAAAAAAAAGGCCAAAGCCTTTTTTGCATTATTTTCATCTTCTGGGTGTAAAATAGGGCTGTAGATATGGAATATTTTAGTAATCAAGTATTCTACCAAAAATTCCATTGATTAATCGAGTAATCGGATAAAATGAGTTTTTGCTTAATTAAAGTGCAATATTAATTATGCAAGAGAAAATAAGACTCATGGGTCTCTTAATATGAACAACTAAGTTTCCTTTTTTTAGAGAAAAAAAAAATATATATTTTTAAATGCATAAAATGCAATGCATACATCAAAAATAATTTAAATTTAAATGTAATGATTACCCATTGTTTCTCTGTCTGTACTTGTACTTTGAACAATGACAATACAATTGACAGATTAATTTAGTGCATTTAAGTACCATTCAGTTGGGGTTTTAAATAAAGCATTTTCTGTGATGCACATTAAACATTAAACACATAAAACATTAATTTAATTTAACTATTGAAAATTAAGCAAACTTAACTTTTTGGTAAACAATGGGGATTTACTATAAAAAAATGGAACAAATGTTGTGGGGTTAAACCTTTAAAAAAATTATGTTTGATTTTTTATTTAGTAGTAGGCTATGTACATTCTGCTGAACAATAGTATTACGTATCTGGCAAATAATTGTCTTTAAACTAAACCAGACTTTTATTTTGACTGGTTGACGTACCTTTACAGTTCTATGTATGTGATGTGACGCTAGTTTTACTCAAATCAAACGGTCAAATGCTCATGAACTGACTGTCAGAGCAGTTATGGAGATGTTGTTCATGTGTTCACGTCCTTATTTAGTGAGACTTTACATTTGCCCGCGCCCTCAAATCAAAACACTGCTGACTCCTTGCAGAATACGATTTCGGACACATCGCTTGTGTCTCCTTCTGCTTTGTGGGTGACGTAAACGCACTGTGTAACATTAAAAACATAATTGCAAAAGAACCTGACGTGAGATTTAAAATAAATTAAAAGAGGCTTCAAGGCAGAGGAATTTGCTTTCAAAAGCCTCTGTTTCCAGAGTCCATACTACAACGGATAAACAACATCCCAATTTATCCACTCTGGAGGCGGTTTAAAAAAGGCCGGAAGGCCAATACAAGAGGAAAAAATGCACGTATTAAAAACAGGAACGTATTAATGCGGACAAGGCTTGAGCAATTGTCAAATCAGCCAACCAATTGCAAAGCTGGCAACACAGTAGGCTACCCAGACATTTTTAGCTTGCCTCTTCAAATGTTACTTACCCTTCTACTTTCCCGCAGCCAACAACTACAACAGCCGAAGAAAGCACAAAGCTATTTTTACTTTCAACACTTTACTTTCAACACCCAGTATTTCCATCCTGTTACTTCTAACCCCCTTTTTTCTTTTCAGTGTCCTCCAGCTCACGTAGCAGACATTAGCATAAGGCTACCTCTGCTAGCAGTGCAGGCTACACAGGTTCTTCAAGACATCACACACCTCAGCCCTTTCCCACGACCCACAGCTACAGCAGCTGAAGCAAATGTGAGGCCGCCTCCATTCATAAACACGCCCACAACTCTTCTGCTCCCTCATGCTACTAACCATTTTTCTGTTCAGTGGCCTCCAGCTCCAGATTTTGGTCGCATGGTGGGCCTCCAGCTCCAGATTTTTGGTCACATGGTGAACCTCTCCGTCCGAGTTATGTTGCATGCTCTAGGGCGGACCCGGATCTCCCTCCCGGTGGAATAGAGCTGCTGACTCCCTTCGGTTGCAGTGAGAGCCCTCTATCAAACGCATCAAACCATGCTTTGCATTTAGTCGCAAGGGGGACTCACCCTTCTGGTGCAGCAGAGCCGCAGCTCCCTTCGGACGCAGCAAGAGTCCCTCCACCAGTCGTCTTTCATTTAGCGTCAATCAGGGCTCTCCCCTCCGGTGCAGCAGGGCCGTGGCTCCCTTCGGTCACAGTGTCATCCCTCCTTCTGTCATTTTGTATCATGCCGTGTTCCTTACGGCAGACAGGGCTCCCACTCCCAATGAAGCAGAGTCACGGGCTCCCTTTGGATGCTGTGAGAGCCCTCCGAGGCATAAAACCATGCCTCTTATCAACTCGCAATGTGGGACTCCCCCTTCCGTTGCAGCAGAGCCACAGCTCCCTTCGGATGCATCAAGAGTCCCTCTATCAGTCACGTCTCTTTGCCTTCTCAGCATCGGACTAGGGCTCCTCTTCCGGTGCAGCAGACCCATGGCTCCATTTGGTTGCAGGGTGAACCCCACCATCTAAAATATGTTGCATGCTCAATGGTGGTCAGGGCTCTCCCTCCCGGAGTAGAGCCACTGGTTCCCTTCAGTTGCATTAGGAACCCTTCATCCGACACGCCAATCCCCGCCTCGAATGTCATTGCCTATTCAGCACCTGACGGGGCTCTCCCTTCCGGTGCAGCAGAACCACGGCTCCCTTCAGTCACAGCGTGAACCCCCTGTCTGATTTATGTCGCATGCTCAATGGCGGCCAGGGATCTCCCTCCCGATGGGGTATAGTCACTGGCTCCCTTCGGTCGCAGTGAGAGCCCTCCATCAGATGCATCAAACTGCACTCAGGGTTCACGGGCTCCTTCGGATGCTGTGAGAGCCCTCCGAGGCATAAAACCATGCATCTTATCAACTCGCAATGGGGGACTCTCCCTTCCAATGCAGCAGAGCCACAGCTCCCTTCAGATGCAGCAAGAGTCCCTCATTTTTGATATCTGGCATCGTGCTCCTCTCATAGCAGCACGGAGGGCTTGCCAGTAAGATGTTGCAAGCCGTAGCTCTCGTCGAACTCTGCACGGGCTCTCCTGGTCGCTCTGTGCTTTTCTCTCTTCTCAGAATGCATATTTTGGGGGGCAACTAAATTTAGCTCTCTGACTGCTGTCCAATGCCTTTAAGCTTCTTTTGGGGAGTTCTTTGGGTTCGGGCTATGCTCCTGGCCAGGACCCCTCCCCCAGGACAGCACGCCAAAATATGCTTACTATTCACTTTCAGATTAGATGTAAGGGTTAACTCGTGAAATGGGGTTTTATTAACAAAGTTCAGGAAGAGCACGATCAGATAATCATCCAAATTGGCACAGGTGCATCTCATTTAGCTAACCATCTTAACTACCACAACAAGTGTATATATATCTAGCCTTCCTACCTCCTGTCCTACGAAGGTTTTTCGGCATCCCTCCTCCACCCCAATTTCTCACTTCTAATCTATTTTATCCCAAATTAGGGGGAGTTATTTGGGTTCGGGCTATGCTCCGGGCCCGGACCCCTCCCCCCAGGACAGCACGCCAAAATATGCTTACTATTTGCTTTCAAATTAGATGAAAGGGTAAACTTGTAAATTAAGTGAGCGTGTCTGCTACTGCACTCTGCAGACGCAGGTAACGTTACATTAATTGATACAAAACAAAATATATATTAAGAGGCAGTGTAGAGAAAAATAAATCTCTGATAGCTCAGGCCATGCCCTGAAGAAGGCCCCATGCCGCTACGCGTGGGCATTTAAAAATTGTCCATTTAGGACATGCCATTTTTGCAATAAAGACATGTTAATTATGGAGTGCCTTGGCTATCAGAGATTTCTTTTTCTCTACACTGCCTCTTAAGATGTTCTACCTTGGACCGAAGAGCACCCAAATCAAACTTAAAAGGGATTGAGCACGCCATTCATCTTGAATCTAAACAAAATATATCTTATTATTAAAATATAATTTAAGTATTTATTCAGGAATTATTTAAACATAAAAGTATTAATATCAGAAATTGATTTGAATATAAAATTAATAATAAAATAGCCTCTGTAACATTATTGCTCATGTTATACTGAAATGAGAAAGCTTAACTTACCATGCATTATCTTGGAAATAAAGCTTTTTCTTTAAGTCCGTACTGTGTGCAGTCAGTTATTTCTCTGAATAAATTATGATGTGTATATTTTTTATGTCCTGATTGAGTAGCATCTTTTTCAGCTCTCTAGGATTGTGCAAATATGTTTACTAGCATTACCTTTCCATGTAAAATGTTATGTATATGCTAAATCAATCATTAATTTAACCACCATTTAAATCATTACATGCTTCAAAACTAATGTGGTTAATGAAATCCTTGTTGAAACATTTGCTGTAAGCCTACTGTACGAATAAAGACACTTCAACACAATTACATGAACAATGAATGACTACAAGGCGAATGATATGTGTAACTGTTGTACAAAGCATAAATCTTCAGATTTTGGAATGAGCACTTTGGCATTTGCTGAGGTCATGTCCATCTGATGTTCATCATGTTCATCTGATGTTCGCTACTGTAATGAATATAACTTTTTAATAAACAGGGGAAGCTCCCGAAAAAAAAAAAAAAAAAAAACTGTTTATGCCTAGGGTGTTTGCATTGTAAGAATATACAGGGATACTTCAGATTTAAAAATGCAGACTTGTTAGGTGGTTTTCTCATTAAATTTGTACTGTATTCTGTATTGGAATAGTGGGAATACCAATCCACATAGCAAACGGACTTTGCCCAAATGTGGCTATAAGCTGACACTGCTGGCCTCCTGTCAGAAATCTGGGCCATGTGTCACAATGACGGCACGGTGGAGATCCAGCAAAAAATATGAGGGCCGATTGTTGGTGGGAGGAATGTGGCCTAGTTTAGTCTGGTGATATGTGGCCCAAATCAGGCTTAGATCTGGCAGCATATTATGTGACCCATGTTAAACGAGATAAATACAATATTGCATGATAATGTTTAAATGATCACATACATTTTAATGAAGTGTAGTATTGTTTAAATATAATCCTTGAAATGGCAAGTCAAAACTGAATTAAACATTATCATTTAAAAATTAAGCAAATTAGTCGAGTCCATTAAACTGTACTTAATTAAAATTGTATTAAATGTTATATTATTTTTCTTGGTATATATAATCGTATAATCCTTACATGAAGAGAGAGAGAGAGATCATTTAACCATTATCATGTAATATTTATTTTGTTTACCATGGGGCACACACTGATCTATAATAGAGAGTGGGGTCACATCACTTTTATTACCATAATGTGATGCACAAGCATGAAATAAAATGATCATGAAAGTGTCTTATTTTTATTTAATTCCTCTGTATCCATATGATGATTAGTGTAAGGAACTTATCAAAATTCAAACCATTCATAGGCGATATGTATCTCCTTCTTCTGTGGCTATTGTAACTACTAAATAATTTGCCATTAAGAAGTTTTACAACAAGTTTTATGGCAGCGATATCAAACGCTCATTGGCTCTCATCAGTTCTTGTCATAGATTGCGAGATGCCGTGATTCCAGTGATGTGTGTTTTGAATGAGAAACGCGCACATTGAGGGAATGGATTAACTTACTGTGGTACTGCTCTTTGACACATTTGCAATAAATTCTTGATGAAGTTACATGTGTCTATCTGTTACATTTCTATTATAGACTGTATACTTTATACACTCACCCTTTATTGGTATTTACTATTATTAATTATTATTATTAGTAACCAATTATTATATTGGTATTATTTATAAAAATAAATAGAAAAATCAATGCAATAAGTTTATTATTTTTATTATTGTAATAAATAATCTGATTTTCAGTTTAATGTACTTTATTGGCAAATGTTTGTGTGTACATTACCCAGACAACAGTTTCGGCCTGCATGGATTTCATGGATTTCACTACGTTGCTGATTGTTTTTTATCATTTTGATGCAGGATAAATAAGGGCAATCTGATGCAGACCGATTTCTCCTTCCTTCTTCACTCTTAGAAATAAAGGTGCTTCACGATGCCATAGAAGAACCTTTCTGTCTAACTGGTCCCATAAAGAACCTTTAACATCTCAAGAACCTTTCTGTTACACAAAAGTTTCTTTATTTATGAAGATTATAAAAAGGTAAGAAAGAGGTGGTTCCTAAAAAAAACTTTGACTAAATCTGCCCAATCACGGAAAGTAGGGACACAAGTCGGTTCTTGGACATTTTAAGTTATTCACAGATTCTGAAAGTGTAGTCTCCAAGCTTTCCAACGATGTGTAACACATGGAAATCTGATAATATTTGGAGAAGTTGTGGCCAATTAAAGTAGGCACGCAAAAAAGCTCAAAAGGGTGAAAAATGGCCTCTAAACATTGTGCAGTTCTCACCTGTTCTCACCTGCTGGGAGTGACAATAGGGCTCATTTACATCTCATTTAGATAAGCCATACCCCCTGTAAAGCTTCCCCTGTAAAGCTGCATGGTTGCATAGCAACAACAGACACAACAGGTTCTTTTTGGAACCAAAAATGGTTCTTCTATAGCCCCTTTCACACTGCACGTCGGACCCGCAATATTCCCGTAACATTGCCTGGTCGCCTTCTGTGTGAAAGCAACCACGTCCCGGAATTGATTACCGAATCGAACCCGGGTCGGGGACATAGTAACATTGCGGTAATCGATCCGGAACGAGCGCTGTGTGAACAAAAGCCAGATCTAATTCGGTATCGAAGTGATGACGCGCGTTATCGCGCGACTCTTTTACCGGCTGTTTTGAAGGAAGATCAACATTCGCGACGAAAACACATGTGCAAACTGTAATGAAGCAGAGATCAGTTAGTTCCTCACTTTCCGCGCTGACGCAGAGATCGTTTGCTTGCTTCAGTGAAAGTATAACGTGCCTAGCGTTGTCGACTCGTACATTACACGTCACGCGCTGATGTCACGTGTCGTTACGGGATCTTCAAGGGTTGTGTGTGAAAGCACGCACATATACCGGATCATCACTGGCTGTGTGAAAGTGCCAAATCTAGCAACCAGGGAACAATTACAGGAACACTTTACCGCTGTATTTGCCGGAATGGCAGTGTGAAAGGGGCTTATGGCATGTCTCGAATAACTGTCACGGGCCGAGCCAGGGGTGTGGAGGCACTCCCTGTCGGCCGACAACCCCACTTCCACCCTTCTTGAGGAGCTACCCCGCACCAGAGAAAAAGCGGACCACAAGAATTCAAAGTTAACACATTTATAAATTTAAAATAAATGTCTCTAAAAGCGGTATGAGCTTCCTCCCTCCAGGTTGAGTGACTGGATGTGTAGCTCTAGTTCCCCTTCTCCACTACCAACACAGTAAGGTGAATACAGCCTGAGCAGCTACACTGCCAGATGGCGAAGGCTTGATGGTAACTCCGTTCTTTGAGTCCTCAGGCTAGATATCATCAGCGACTATCTCTGTTCAGTGGGGTTTCAGCAACAATTCAGTGACTCTGCAGGGCTTCACACAGATTCAATATGAGTGGTCGAGTCAATGGATACTCAATTCCATATGTCACGGGACCTACAACGGTAGCAGATCGACAACAGCAGATAACTCACTTCAGTAACTATGCAGGCTTTTCACTAAACTCAGACAGAGAGAGAGGAGGTACAAATAGGTCACAGCTTTAACAGGCTCTTCACTGAGCTCAGACAGAGAGGAAGTGAGGTACATATATTTCACAGTGTTAACAGGCTCCTCAGCTTCACAGCTTTAACAGGCTCTTCACTGGATTCAGACAGAGAGAAGGGAGATAATTATACTTCACCGCTTTGCAGGTTCTTTATTCACAGCTTTAGCTGATGCTTCATTCAGGGCTCAGACAGAGAGAACAGAGGTAAATACACTTCACCGCTTTAGCGGATTCTTCATTCAGAAAGTGGACGGTACATATACTTCACCACTTTGCAGGTTCTTCATTCACAGTTTAGTCAGGGATTATAGGTTGGTCGCCCGTACACTCTGCAACATCCCACACTCGTGTATACACTTCAACACACTCAATTCACACGTGATAATTGAAACGCAGCACAGCATCCACGAACCTTAAATCCTTAAGGTAGAGTGCGGGCCCATACGACAGTCTCAACCAATGAACTCTCCGTATGCTTATACAAAACAGAACTCTCACTACAGTGTCATTTCCAAACATCCATCTCCAGTTCATTCCTCGCTGTGTCACTACTGCGTCTCCGCGGATTCCTTCCTCTTCTCTTCCTCTGTCTTCACTGATCCTTCCTCTCTCTTTCCTCCATCTTCACTGATCCTTCCTCCCTTCTTCCTGTGTCTTTCCCAATCCTTCCTCTCTCCTCCCCTTCTCTTCTTCTTTTTAATGTTTAACGGCGGTTGACATCCAGCATAATTGGTGCATTACCGCCACCCTCTGCTCCGGAGTGTGGATCAGAAAACAGGTTCACATATTAATTCACCCCATTCCCTCCTACTCCCCAATCATATAAATCCACACACTTCACCATTATTCTACTCTATTATATTAAAAATAATAATAATAATAGTTATAACCTTCCTCAATACTCCTGACTCTTCACACTCTATTATAAACCCCTGTGTCCCTTAAGAAACCCATCAGAATTCTGGTCTGTGCCCTATGTTGAGTGCTCAATAGCCCTTTTAATGTCATTTCCTGAACCCGTCTCTCTCAACTTATTCCTCATCATCTCTCTCTGAACATCATACCTGCTGCACCTCAAGACCACATGCTCCACTGACTCCTCTTCCTTGCACAACTCACACAATCCCGTGTCATGTTTACCTATTAACTTTAGTGTTTATTCCCCTCCTGGTCCAATCGCCTGCTTACATATTTTCTTCTCGCACAGCTTCCAGCAATTACCCTCATTATCCTCTTTTCCAGCATATTTTTCCTGCTTCTGCGTATCTCCGGAACCGGGCTTGTGTTACTCTGGAAGTGCTCCCCACCACAACAACAACCTCGGCCTATAGTTCCAGCCTTCATCACTCTGTGACATAACCTTTTGAAGCACATTTATTTTAAGAGTGTTGTTAGGTCATGGAGTAATGATGACTGAAAGACATGATGCTGTAAGTCCCCTTAATCAGCACACAGCAATTAGGCATTCTTAAAAAAAAAAAAAATTCTGATTAGATGACAGACATCCTAAACTGCTGATTTTTTTTCTGCATGGCCAAAGTGAGTGCAGGATGGTCTTGACCTCATTACCAGTTTGCAAAATTGATTCAGTTACTTCGAAAGAGCTTTGCACACTAGTACAGCAAAATAATTAAACACCACAAAGACACCAATCAAGCAAATAAATATAAAAATGACAAAATATTTGCATTTTTTAAACAAAATGATCTTTTATTATCTATAAAAATGATCTTACTCTTGCTCGCTCATCAACATACAAAAATGAACCCACAGACTCACACACAGAAACCTATTAGCTCTGTGCACGCTATTTAACTACTATTAACTAATGAAAAACATGACATTTCTAGGAAACAAGACAAGATGTTATAGATAGATAGCTGAGTGGTTGAGCTATCTGTCTATGGGATCTGTTCATGAGCCCACCCAAATATCTTAATCAGAACTTCTAAATAAAGACAGCATTAATGTTTATTAATTTAATTTGGCAAATAATGTTTATTAATTTAATGATTTTTTTTGCATTAAAGGCAATCTGAGGTGGGCTATTTGATGAACATTTTGAGAAAGGGCTCAATACTGCTCCAACCATTAAAATAGCACCAGAAAAGTGCTATATTTTAGGAGTTTTATTAGCTTTTCTGACTTAGAAGATTAGACTGAAAAGTGAAAGTTGTGACATTTGCCAAGTATGGTAACCCATACTTGGAATTGGCGCTCTGCATTTAATCCATCCAAGTGAACACACACCCGGAGCAGTGGGCAGCTATAGATCCAGCGCCTGGGCAACAACTGGGGGTTCAGGGCCTTGCTCAAAGGCATTACAGCCATGGGTATGAAGGGTGGAAGAGAGCGCTTTTTGTTCTGTTTTGTTTTCTAGTGAAAGATCTGGAGTGCAGGCTGGCCATTTCAGTATCCGGATCCTTCTTCTACACAGCCTTGATGTTGTAAATGATGCAGTATCTGGTCCGGCATTTTCATGTTGGAAAATGCAAGTTCTTCCCTGAAAGAGACCACGTCTGTATGGGAGCATATGAAGAGTTCCATCTGAAATTTTCATCTAAAATGAATTTTTTGAATTTTAGGATTTTTATCAGGCTCCAATATTTATGTTCAGTTATTTCACTTTAATAGCCTGGAAAAGGACCTGCACATTGCCATTAAAGTAAAATGACTCAACCTAATCATAGGCGCTTGATAAAAATCATAATTTTAGATAAAAATTTCAGATGACACTTAGAGGCTTTTGCATCTGAACTCTTCATATGTTGTTCTAGAACTTGGATATACTTTTCAGCATTGATGGTGCCTTTCCAGATGTGTAAGCGCCCATGGCACACGCACTCATGAAACCCCATACCATCAGAGATGCAGGCTTCTGAAGTGAGCACTGATAACAGGGTGGCGTTAGCGCAGTAGATGTGACACACGTCTGTGGTGTGAGAGACCCAGGTTCGAATCCACTGTGAGACACCAATGTGTCCCTGAGCAAGACACTTAACCCCTAGTTGCTCCAGAAGCGTGCAACCTCTGACATATATATAGCAATTGTAAGTCGCTTTGAACAAAAGTGTCAGCTAAATGAATAAATGTAAATAACAACTTGGATTGTCCTTGTCCTCTTTAGTCCGGAAGACATTGTGTCCCATTTTTCCCAAAAGAACTCCAAATTTTGATTCGTCTGACCACAGAACAGTTTTCCATTTTGCCACAGTCCATTTTAAATGAGCCTTGGCTCAGAGAAAACGCCTGCGCTTCTGGATCATGTTTAGATATGGCTTCTTTTTTGACCAATAGAGTTTTAGCTGGCAACGGCGAATTGCACGGTGGATTGTGTTCACCGACAATGTTTTCAGGAAGTATTCCAGATTCTATGTTGTGATTTTCATTACAGTAGCATTCCTGTATGTGATGCAGTGCCGTCTAAGGGACCGAAGATCACGGGTGCTGAATGACGAGTGGCAAGGCAAAGATCCTTTTAACAACAGTATCTTTACTATGAGACATGCAGGAGTTCAATACACAGTGTACAAACTTCAACAGCGTAGCACCAACTAGCGCATGCGTATAAGCAAGCTGGAGGATAGTCCGCTCAGATTTAAAGCTACAGAACACTACTATGTTCTACATCCTCCTTCTTTAACTTTGACAGTTATTCCTTAATGAACAGTTTCTTATATTAAAGTTAACTCAAAGGTTTTTTTTTTTTTCTCATAGGAAACGCATTTAACAGATTACTTGAGCTGAGAGTAAAAAGGCAATTAACACAACATTTGTTAAGTCACATTGTAACATCAGTTATAATGTTAACATTTATAAATTGAACATTTTGTTACTGAATTACAGAACTTTCTTTTCTGTCTTTCTTTTTAAAATTCTTGTTTTTCATTCCAGGTACTTTGGGTTTGGTTTGCAAATGCGACCTGCTCTGGTCACATATGGAGCTGTAGAAAGAACTTTTGTTGAATGTTCATTCAGGGGTTTCTTCTCGGTTCCTTGTGGGGTGCATTGTTCTTTGACCTCACTTGGAGTGAAGAATTTGTGCTTAGATTCAGTAGAGGGGGTCTGAACAAAGGGAAGCAACATTTCGCTGTGGTCTAACTTTTGTGGTGGTGGCTCTGGGACAGGAAGGATATGTTTTAGATTTCGCCTGTATTCTCTTCCTTCAACCTCCACAAGATATGATCTTGGTTCATCGCAGAGCTGTTTGACGAGTCCGATTTGGTCATGGCCTTTTGACGTTGCAAGTCTCACCACCTCTCCTTGTAAGAGTGGTCGGTGAGTTCTGCTAGACTTGTCATAGTATGCCTTTTGACAATGTCTCTTTTTTGAGATCTGATTCTTGACAGCAACGTTATTCTTTGAGGCTGGCACCAGAATGGACTTGCTGATTGGCAGAGATGTGCGCGTCTGTCTCGACATTAATCTCTCTGCTGGTGAACCCAGTGTCTGGTCACGTGGAACATTTCTGAGGTTGAGCAAGTTTTGAAAAACATCAGAACTGTCCCTCTTGGATTTCTCCATTAAATGTTTTGCACTCCGCACTGCCCTCTCGGCTAGTCCGTTAGCTTGTGGATATTCAGGGCTACTAGTAGTATGTGTAAAATCCCAAGCAGCAGCAAATTCTTTGAACTGTTGGCTTGTAAACTGGGTACCGTTGTCTGAAAAGACTTTGTGCGGACTCCCATGAACTGAAAAGTGCCTTTTGAGTTTTGTGATTACTGTGCTGGAGGACAGGTTATGAAGCAGATCAATTTCGAACCATCCCGAATTTGAGTCAACTAGTACGAGGTAGTGTTGACCATTCCACTCAAAGATATCCGTAGCCACACACTTGACCATGGAAGATCTGGGATGTGATGTAAGTGTAGAGGCTATTTTTGTTGATGGGGTTTCATATTGTTACAGACAGAGCACGATAGTACCTCCTTTTCAATGTCTTTAGTTAAAGAAGGCCAGAATACAATGCCCCGTGCCCTGTGTTTGGTTGCATCAAGGCCTTGATGACCTCTCTGAATAATGGTGATATATTCACTGCGTAATGATTCTGGAATAACCGTTCTCTGTCCCTTCATGAGTATATCTTCATCGACTGTGAGCTCATCCCTGAAGGGAAAATACTCACGAATTTCCGCTGGCAGCTTTGATTGGCTACAGGGCCACCCTGACTTGATAATACTGCCGAGACGTTGAAGGACTGGATCCTGTGCAGTAAGAGTTTGCAACTCCTTCAGTCTGGAAGATGAGATGTGTTGAACTGACATAACTTCGAAGTCAGCTCCGTCATCTGTGTGTTTGTCTGGTGAGTCTCTGGGGGAATGTGACAATGTGTCGGCAAGGAACATATGTTTTCCTTTCTTGTATGTGATTGTGAAGTCGTATTTCTGCAATCTTAGCATCATGCGTTGCAGCCTTGCTGGAGCTGTGTGGATAGGCTTGTTAAGGATGGTAACCAATGGCTGATGGTCAGTTTCGATGTGAATTTGTTTACCATATATGTAGTCATTGAATTTGGTGCATGCAAATACAACAGCCAGAAGTTCTTTTTCTATCTGCGCGTAATGCACTTCTGTTTGCGTCAGAGTACGTGAAGCGTACGCAACAGGAGCACCTTCTTGAAGACACGCAGCTCCGAGTCCGAACTGGGAGGCATCACAGGTGAGTGTGACGGGTTTAAGGAAGTCATAATATTTTAAAGTAGGTGGACTAGAAATCCTGTGCTTCATAACTTCAAAAGCGTCCTGATGCTGTTTAAACCAGCACCACTCTGTGTTTTTACAGGTCAGCTCGCGCAGAGGGGCAGACAGCTCACTAAGGTTCGGTAAGAATTTTCCTAAGTAGTTGATCATGCCTAGGAAGCGCTGCAGCGCAGTAATGTTGTCTGGTGCTGGCATTTCTGTAATTGCTTTTGTTTTTGCTGAGTCTGGTTGTAGTCCCTTGCTTGTGAAAATATGACCGACATAGCTCACCTCACTAAGGCGGAATTTGCACTTTTGAGGGTTCAGCCTCAAGTTCACTTTACGAGCACGGTCCAAAACGTTTCTTAGGTTTGCATCATGTTCCTGCTCGCCATTACTTCCCACAATGATGTCATCGACTATGACTGCGCACGGGTAGCCAGCAAAGATCTGCTCCATAGCGCGCTGAAAGACCACGCTGGCCGAATTAATGCCAAAGGGCATCCTTAGAAATCGGAATCTTCCAAATGGCGTACTGAACGTAGTCAGGAGGGAGGACTTGTGATCCAGCGCAATCTGCCAAAAGGAGCTTTTTGCGTCGAGCACAGAGAATACTGTGGAGTTTGGCATCTGCGCTGCCACTTCTTCCACTGTGCGCATGGGGTGATCCGTACGTTTCAGGAACTTGTTTAGGTCCCTAGGGTCAATGCACAGTCTTATTTCATCTGAGTTTTTCTTGTAAGTCGCCACCATAGATGACACCCAATCGGTTGGCTGAGACAGAGGAGTGATTACTCCCATAGCGACCATTCTTTCCAACTCTGCTTTTACCTTTTGTTGCATTGCTGCAGGAATACTGCGTGCTGGACGGACAACAGGTTGGGCTTCTTTGTCCAGTTTCATGCAGTACGTTACGGGAAGCTTTCCTATTTCATCTCGGAAAAGATCTGCATATTCTGTGTTAAGCTGCTGGACAAAACTTGAGTTTTCTTTTACGCTGACTTGGTGGACTGCATTATTGAGAGAAATGAGGCCCATCCGAAGAGAGTCAATACTACAATGGCTGTACATTTTTTTGCACTACATAAAACTGTAGAGAGTAGGTCTGGTCACTCAGATTGCAAGATAACACGGTTGATCCAGCAGTTTGGATCTCCTCTCCACCATACGCAACAAGCTTCACATGGCGTGACACCTGAAGGTTTTCATCTTGCTTTACCTGTGCGAATGTCTGCAAAGACATGATGTTACATGAGGCTCCTGTGTCGATCTTTAGTTCGAGAGGCTTTCCACTGGTTTGCACTGTGCAAGATATTGCAGTTTTCTTTAACTGTTTTGAATCAATTCTGGCCACCTTTTGATTATTAACCGCAACTCCATCTATAAAGAATGAGTCTTCGCTACTATTTGAAGCTTTGATAACATCGATTTGATTTACAGTCTTTTTTAGATTTCGTGTGCGCTGAATTTTTACTGATTTGCAACATTTTTGGAAGTGGTTCCATTTGTTGCACCTGTGACATTGCTGGCCATATGCAGGACATTTCTCCTGTTTTGCCTCATGGTTGCTTCCACAATTGCTGCAATTATGAATTTGTTGCGGGGTAAACTTGTCTAATCTGTGTTTGGAGTACGAAATGGTTTTCTTTTTACCGTTTGTTGAACACTATCCACATTTGTCAAGTGTTGCTTTGGTCCAGCTAGTGTTTTAGTGTGCTGGTCAGTCAGTTCATGTATTTGACATATTTCAATGGCTTTTGTCAATGTAAGCTCATTGTCACGCAACAGGAGTTTTCTCATTCCATAGTTGAGTATCCCACACACGAGTCGATCTCTTATCAATTCTTCCTGTAAATCTCCAAACCTGCAACTCTGTGCCTTGTTTCGTAGGTTGCTTACATATGCCTCAATTGTTTCTCCTGGCTTTTGGTTTCTTGAATTAAATTTGTGTCTTTCCATCGTTATGTTTGTTTGTGGACTGCAAAGTTCGCGAAACTTATGTTTTAGACATTCTGGGTCCTCGCCTGATTCAGCCGGAGTAATTATTCGTCGGTTTTCTCCCTCGCCTGTATATGCAGCGGGTGCATAGACGAATGTTCGCTTGCGCTCAGTGGCTTCCAAGCCGGCCAGATTAAGCAGTATGAATGCTTTCGTGCAAGGCTCTTTCTCAGAGTGTGCAGCAGCAATGAATATATCGAATTCCTGCTCAAACACACGCCAATTTTCGGTGATATTGCTATCAAATACAAGAGAATCGGGTCTGCGGAACCCTTCAGCCATGATTTATTGTGCGATGAATAATGATGGCTTACTGTGTGGATGCTCGTTGGAACAGTTCATTTTCTCCTGCTCTTACGAGTCTGTGCAGACCACTTCTGAAACCATGCTGAATGATGAGAGGCAAGGCAAAGATCCTTTTAACAACAGTATCTTTACTATGAGACATGCAGGAGTTCAATACACAGTGTACAAACTTCAACAACGTAGCACCAACTAGCGCATGCGTGTAAGCAAGCTGGAGGATCATAGTCCGCTCAGATTTAAAGCTACAGAACACTACTATGTTCTACAATAGGCATCCAGTATGGTTTTCTGGCCTTGACCCTTACTCACAGAGGTTGTTCCAGATTCTCTGAATCTTTGGATGATATTATAGGAAAGATATTTGGGTGGTATCATGACCAGTTCACACAGACAGATTGCTCAACCACTCAGATATCTATGACATCTGGTCTTGTTTCTGAGAAATGTCATGTTTTGCAGTAGTAAAAAAAAAAAAATGATGAAATAGCATGTGCAGAGCTGATAAGTTTCTTTGTGCGAGTCTGTGGGTTCATTTGTGTACATTGAGGAGAGAGCAGGAGTAAGATCGTTTTTATAGATAATAAAAGATAATTTAGTTTAAAAATGGGTAAGAGTTGTGTTTAGTCTGAACTGTGTTTCATGTGTTAAAATCATTTTGGCTGACAAAACAATAGCAGTGCAACCACATATGTCATAAATGAGCAGCATTATGACCCGGGGCCTTTGAAGGAATTTGGGGGCCCCAAGCAAAATGGACATAGAGGCCCCCTGCATGCACACAAAGCCTACAGGAACCACAGCATAGCCATACAGTTTAAGTTCACCCACACTTTATATAAATAAAAAAGGTTTACAGTGCAAATACTGCTTGAAAAAATAGTTTGGTGAAAATTCAATAGTGATTTGCAATAATATGACAGCACACACTTATCAGTTTAAACTCTGGGCTTTGCAGTGTATCATAGAGCTTGTAGTACCTTGTGCTATATAGAGGAAACATCAGCACTGAGAAGTGATGCATCTGTTGATGCTGAGGATGAAGTTGATGGTGTAGCTGGGAAAATAATTGAAAAAAAAAAAAATCTGAAATTAACTGTTGAGTATGTTTTACCATTTCACTGTTAGCATATTGAAAGAGGTCACTATTAACAGCTCAGGGGTGCGTTTCCCAAAACCATAGTTGCTAACTAAGTTAGATGGTAGACACTTTATAATAACAATCATTAATAGATGCTAAATTGATAGTTAATTAATCTTTAGTTAATTGTAATTTAACTGTTAGCAAACAGTATTTTTACTTATTATAAAGTTTACTGAAAACTTAAAGATATGTTAGCATTTCCATATTTTAATATTAGAAGGGAAGGGATGCAGGCAGCTGCTTTCACTACCAATGCTTAAAAACATCCCAAGCTAATGTTTGATGCACGGAATTTATTGTGTGGTTTTCCTAACCCCCATTTGGTGAATAGATTATCACGGTGGAATAGTTTTGCATGCTATTTGCTGTGCCACTTTCATCTAGGGCTGTAGCTATCAAATATTTTAATAATCGAGTATTCTACCGAAAAATCCATTGATTAATCAAGTAATCGGATAAAATGTGTTTTTGCTCAATTAAAGTGCAATATTAATTATGCAAGAGAAAATAAGACTTCTGGGTCTCTTAAAATTAACAACTAAGTTTCCTTTTTTTAGAATTTTTTATTTTTTAAATGCATAGAATTCAATGCATACATCAAAAATAAAGATTTAATTAATACCCATTGTTTCTCTCTGTACTTGTACTGTGAACAATGACAATAAAGTTGACAGATGAATTAAGTGCATTTAAGTCCCATTCAGTCGGGGTTTTAAATAAAGCATTTTCTGAGATGCACATTAAGCATTAAACACCAAACATTAATTTATCTTTTAATTATTGAAAATTAAGCAAACTTAACTTTTTGGTAAACAAAGGGGATTTACTATTAAAAATAAAACACTCTCAGGGAACCATGGTTACATGGTTACATGGTTACAGAGAACTGCGTCCTCTGAGGGGACACTATGGGGAACAGTATACCCACACCGCCATGCAGAGGGGAGTGCAGGCCAGAATCATGGCAAACACTAAGTAACAACTCTAAAGTGTGCAAACACTTCACGTGCACACTTACCATAGCATGGATTTACAAATACTGTTCTAAGGAGGGGCTCTCGTGGCACACTGATAGAGCAGCTCGTAGATGGAATGGCCTGGGAGCAGAGCAATTGGAGGACGGAACGTACACATGAAGCCTTGGCCACGATTGTAACATGGCGTCCAGCCCCAATGGAGCTGGATGAGTCAGAGGAAGCCAGAGGGGATAGTGTGATGCTCTCTCGAACCGCAAAACTGATCCACCCAAGTCTGGCCAACCTCTCCAACTCTGCTTCAACACCTTGGTGCGAAGGCGCCATTCCCCGAGCCTCAGCCCCTGCCTCAACAGGATGTCTGCTCTCACAGTGCGTCTCAAAACAGTATGTAGTACTGGAGCGCTCTGAAAAAAACGAGAATTCAGTCTCCCAAGAGAGGAGGACTCCGAGCAGCATGCTCATAGGCGACCCTTTTTAGAAAAGGGGAGCGCTGCTTAACTACCATCAGAATTGCCCACACAGCCCCTCATGTTGAGGGGCGGTGCTTGAGGTGTATAACAAATGCACTCACTGGTTGAATGAAGTCCAAGGAACCAAGGGCTAATCATCTTAAGAAAAGGAATGAAGCGGAGCGCGTAACCCCTACCGTAAAGGATTTCAGAAAGTGCGCAGAATCTTGCGTGTACACTTACCACTTTATGTGGATTTCAGAAAGTGAGCAGAGTCTTGCGCCCCTTTCTTCCCTCCCGATGTCTGCCAGGTTCACCCACAGATGTCTCTCCGTTACTACCATAGACCTACCCATGGTGGAGGCAGCCTGCTTGGTAGCCCGGAGAGAGAGGTCTGTGGTGCGGCGCAGCTCGGCTACCTGATCAGCTGAAAGGCCCTCGCCTGTATCCAAGTCCTTCAGCAGGTCAGCCTGGTAAGCCTGAAGCACTGCCATCGTGTGCAACGAAGCCACAGCCTGACCTGCTGCTGTGTATGATTTGCCATTTAAGCAGGATGTATCCTGGAGGGGCTTAGATGGCAAAGAGGGAGATTTAAGAGAAGACGTTTCCCCCACAGAGAGATACCAAGCCAGCGTCTCTTCTATAGGGGGCATCCTCTCATAGCCGTTTTTGTGCATGCCCTCGATATTAGCATAACTCGTATGCTGAAACCGATGGATGCGAGAGGAAAACGGCCTCTTCCATTCCTTTTCTGCATGTAAGTCGGGCAAGAATGGAAGGCTCACCTGGGCTGGGGGGCTATGGTCAGACAAATAACGCTCATCGAGGCGACCTCGCGACGTTGCCTTTTTGGCACACTTTCATGGCAAGTCTAATTTTACCTTGGCGCGATCTATAACCTCTAACAGCTCCCCATACGCAGGGCAGGAGGATTTAGGAGGCTCAGCCTCAGCTTCTTCGCCACTCTCAGACATCTCCTGCTCTTTCTGGGTAGAATGGTTCTGGGTGATAAATGCAGGGAAATAGTTATGCTGTGGCATTTCAGAATTAGAGACACGCATCCAAACTTTAATTGAGGACAGTAAGAATGTTAGGGCTCAAGATACGGCTTTGGATGCGTCTAGCTCAGGGATTCCTGTACATTGTTCGATTCTGGCAACAGAGCCCCTGCAGCAGGGCAACTGGGTGACAGTGAGGCAGCATAGGTCAAAACAACGCTCTTCTGTTCCGATCAAAACATCAAACAGGTTCTCCCCACTCAGTGATGCACCCACTGAGAAACCTGATGAAAGTGCTCTAGTTATTGGTGATTTGTTATTGGCGGTATAGTGCTCTAGTTATTGGCAACATTAACATAGAGACACCAGCCACCATAGTCAAATGTTTACCGGGAGCCAAAGTGCCTGACATCTTGGCAAACCTAAAAGTGCTGGCTAATGCTAAACGTAAATACAATAAGATTGTTATTCATGCCGGTGCTAATGATGTTCGACTTCGCCAGTCGGAGATCACTAAAAATAACATTAAAGAGGTATTTGAACTTGCAAGTATTATGTCAGACACTGTAATATGCTCTGGCCCCCTTCCTGCTTACCGTGGTGACGAGATGCAAAGCAGATTGTTATCACTCAATGGCTGGATGTCTAAGTGGTGCCCGCAGAATAACATAGGTTTTATAGACAATTGGACGAACTTTTGGGGCAGACCTGACCTGTTGAAAAGAGATGGTCTTCATCCCTCCTGGGGTGGTGCCGCTCTTCTCTCTAGAAATATGGCAAATAGTCTTAGAGTTTATGCTTGACTAACTGGGGCCCAGATCAGGAAGCAGACAGACTGGCTAAACCATCTGCTAGCTGCCTCACGTCACAGAGGTCAGTTAACTCTCAGCACATAGAGACTCTTTCATCTAGATATCACACTATAGAGACTGTGTAATACAAAATACAAAAAACGTCCAAACCAAGTTAAGAGTAAAAATTTAATTGAGGTTCAACAAATAAAAAACAGATGCAATACGGATAAACAAATGATAAAGCTTGGCTTATTGAATATCAGATACCTTTCTAGAAAACACTTTTTGTAAATTAAATGATCACTGATTCTAATCTGCGTTAGTTCTGGCTGCAGATAAAGTTTTAATAGTTGGTGATTTTAATATCCATGTTGATATAATGAAAAAAAATGCATTGGGATCAGCATTTATAGACATTCTGACACTCTAATAGGGTTAGACAACACGTTTCATGACCTACTCATTGTCGAAATCATACTCGATTTAATACTGTCATATGGAATTGTTGTTCATGGTGTTGAAATTATGCAGCCAAGTGATGATATATCAGATCATTATTTAGTTTTGTGCAAACTTCATATAGCCAAAATTGTAAATTCTACTTCTTGTTACAAGTATAGTAGAACCATCACTTCTACCACAAAAGACTGCTTTTTAAGTTATCTTCCTGATGTTTCTGAATACCTTAGCATATTCAAAACCTCAGAACAACTTGATGATGTAAAAGAAACTATGGACTCTCTCTTTTCTAGCATTTTAAATACAGTTGCTCCTTTACGCTTAAGGGAACCAGTATGAACCCATGGTATAATGAGCATACTCGCACCCTAAAGAGAGCAGCCCGAAAAATGGAGCACATATGGAAGAAAACAAAACTAGATGCATTTCGTATTGTTTGGCAGGAAAGTAACCTATCCTACAGAAAAGCATTAAAAACTGCTAGATCTGATTACTTTTCTTGTCTTTTAGAAGAAACCAAACATAATCCCAGGTATTTATTCAATACAGTAGCTAAATTAACAAGAAATAAAGCCTCAATGAATGTTGACATTTCCCAACATCACAGCAGTAATGACTTAATGAACTACTTTACTTCTAAAATCGATACTATTAGAGATAAAATTGTATCCATTCAGCCGTCAACTACAGTGTCGCATCAGACAGTGCACTATAGACACCCTGAGGAACAGTTCCACTCATTCTCTACTATAGGAGAGGAAGAATTGTATAAACTTGTTAAATCATCTAAACCAACATCATGTATGTTAGACCCTATACCTTATAAGCTCCTAAAAGAGGTGCTTCCAGAAGTCATAGATCCTCTTCTGACTATTATTAATTCCTCATTGTCATTAGAATATGTCCCCAAAACCTTCAAACTGGCTGTTATTAAGCCTCTCATCAAAAAACCACAACTTGACCCCAAAGAACTAGTTAATTATAGACCAATCTCGAATCTCCCTTTTCTGTCCAAGACACTAGAAAAGATGGTATCCTCACAATTATATTCGTTCTTAGAGAAAATGGTATATGTGAGGATTTCCAGTCAGGATGTAGAGGGTATCATAGTACTGAGACTGCTCTCCTTAGAGATACAAATGTCCTGCTCTTATCATCTGATCGTGGTTGTATCTCTATTAGCATGCATTTAATTTAGCATGGTTAGCATGGTTTAAATCATACTTCTATGACCGCCATCAATTCGTAGCAGTGAATGAAAAGGTATCATATCGATCACAAGTGCAGTATGGAGTACCTCAAGGCTCAGTACTAGGGCCGCTACTCTTCACGCTTTACAAGTTACCCTTGGGAGATATCATCAGGAAACATGGTGTTAGCTTTCACTGTTATGCTGATGATACTCAGCTCTATATTTCTTCGCGGCCCGGTGAAACACACCAATTTGAAAAACGAATAGAATACATAGTCGATATAAAAAAACTGGATGACAGAAATTTCTTACTGCTAAATTTTGAAAAAGCAGAGGTGTTAATTATAGGACCTAATAACCTAGAACACTGTCTAAGACTTGATGGCTGCTCTGTCAATTCTTCTTCATCAGTTAGGAACCTAGTTGTGCTATTTGATCGCAATCTTTCCTTAGAAAGCCACCTTTCTAGCATTTGTAAAACTGCATTTTTCTATTTCAAAAATATATCTAAATTACGGCCTATGCTCTCAATGTCAAATGCAGAAATTTTAATCCATGCATTTATGACCTCAAGGTTAGATTATTGCAATGCTTCATCAGGTGGTTGTTCTGCATGCTTAGTAAACAAATTACAGCTAGTCCAAAATGCAGCAGCAAGAGTTCTTACTAGAACCGGGAAGTATGACCATATTAGCCCGATCCTGTCAACACTGCACTGGCTCCCTACCAAACATCATATAGATTTTAAAATATTGCTTATTACTTATAAAGCCCTGAATGGTTTAGCACCTCAGTATTTGAGTGAGCTCCTTTTACATTATAATACTCTACGTCTGCTACGTTCTTAAAACTCAGGCAATTTGATACTACCTAGAATATCAAAATCAACTGCAGGCGGCAGATCCTTTTCCTATTTGGCACTTAAACTCTGGAATAACCTACCATCTCCATTCTGGGATTCTTCACAGAATGATTTAGGAGGTTTGTGGAGACACTGCAGTTGGCATCACAGCTTTTGGATCTAGATTACAGTGCAATTCTAATCAATCAATCAATCACCTTTATTTATATAGTGCTTTAAACAAAATACATTGCGCCAAAGCACTGAACAACATTCATTTGGAAAACAGTGTCTCAATAATGCAAAATGATAGTTAAAGGCAGTTCATCATTGAATTCATTGATGTCATCTCTGTTCAGTTGAAATAGTGTCTGTTTTAATTTGCAATCAAGTCAACGATATCGCTGTAGATGAAGTGACCCCAACTAAGCAAGCCAGAGGCGACAGCGGCAAGGAACCGAAACTCCATCGGTGACAGAATGGAGAAAAAAAAAAACCTTGGGAGAAACCAGGCTCAGTTGGGGGGCCAGTTCTCCTCTGACCAGACGAAACCAGTAGTTCAATTCCAGGCTGCAGCAAAGTCAGATTGTGCAGAAGAATCATCTGTTTCCTGTGGTCTTGTCCTGGTGCTACTCTGAGACAAGGTCTTTACAGGGGATCTGTATCTGGGGCTCTAGTTGTCCTGGTCTCCGCTGTCTTTCAGGGCAGTAGAGGTCCTTTCTAGGTGCTGATCCACCATCTGGTCTGGATACGTACTGGATCCGGGTGACTGCAGTGACCCTCTGATCTGGACACAGACTGGATCTGGTGGCCACGGTGACCTCGGAACAAGAGAGAAACAGACAAATATTAGCATAGATGCCATTCTTCTAATGATGTAGAAAGTACGGTGTTATGTGAAGTGTTCCGGTTCCAGTTTACCTAATTAATGCAGCCTAAAAATCCTTTAACGGATTTGGATATTAAAAGCATATTAGTATGTTATGTGTATGCCAGGTTAAAGAGATGGGTCTTTAATCTAGATTTAAACTGCAAGAGTGTGTCTGCCTCCCGAACAATGTTAGGTAGGTTATTCCAGAGTTTAGGCGCCAAATAGGAAAAGGATCTGCCGCCCGCAGTTGATTTTGATATTCTAGGTATTATCAAATTGCCTGAGTTTTGAGAACGTAGCGGACGTAGAGGAGTATAATGTAAAAGGAGCTCATTCAAATACTGAGGTGCTAAACCATTCAGGGCTTTATAAGTAATAAGCAATATTTTAAAATCTATACGATGTTTGATAGGGAGCCAGTGCAGTGTGGACAGGACCGGGCTAATATGGTCATACTTCCTGGTTCTAGTAAGAACTCTTGCTGCTGCATTTTGGACTAGCTGTAGTTTGTTTACCAAGCGTGCAGAACAACCACCCAATAAAGCATTACAGTAGTCTAACCTTGAAGTCATAAATGCATGGATTAACATTTCTGCATTTGACATTGAGAGCATAGGCCGTAATTTAGATATATTTTTGAGATGGAAAAATGCAGTTTTACAAATGCTAGAAACGTGGCTTTCTAAGGAAAGATTGCGATCAAGTAGCACACCTAGGTTCCTAACTGATGACGAAGAATTGACAGAGCAACCATCAAGTCTTAGACAGTGTTCTAGGTTATTACAAGTAGAGTTTTTAGGCCCTATGATTAACACCTCTGTTTTTTCTGAATTTAGCAGTAAGAAATTACTCGTCATCCAATTTTTTATATCGACTATGCATTCCATTAGTTTTTCAAATTGGTGTGTTTCACCGGGCTGCGAGGAAATATAGAGCTGCGTATCATCAGCATAACAGTGAAAGCTAACACCATGTTTCCTGATGATATCTCCCAAGGGTAACATATAAAGCGTGAAGAGTAGCGGCCCTAGAACTGAGCCTTGAGGTACTCCATACTGCACTTGTGATCGATATGATACATCTTCATTCACTGCTACGAACTGATGGCGGTCATATAAGTACGATTTAAACCATGCTAATGCACTTCCACTGATGCCAACAAAGTGTTCAAGTCTATGCAAAAGAATGTTGTGGTCAATTGTGTCAAACGCAGCACTAAGATCCAATAAAACTAATAGAGAGATACACCCACGATCAGATGATAAGAGCAGATCATTTGTAACTCTAAGGAGAGCAGTTAGTATACTAATATGTATACTAAGATTTCACCATATCTTCAATGTATCCACAGCATAATTAGAAATGTGAAGTGAGTTAAGTTCCACGAGCTGATTCTTCCCCACCTGTCGCTCATTCCCCCACTCCCTTATATGTCTCTGCTTTTCTGTCTGTTGTCGTGAGTAGACTGTTTTGTCTTTGTCCATGTTCTGTATGATTCTCAGTATCAGTCTCACCTTCTGTTTTTCCGTCAAAGGATCCGTAATTCGGAGATCCGGCAGCGCAAGTGGTCCGCAGTGTGCCGGCCAGCTCGGAGATCTCTGTGTGCGCCAGAGCATTTTATTATTGTTTATGTTATTTTGTGTTTTGTGGGGAGAATAAAGGTTCTCCTTTTCTTTAGGGGAGAGCGGGGGTCGAAAGTAACGTGGGACGAAAGTAACAAAGCGATTTTCTCCGAGCCTATTACTGCATTTGCATGCCAAGCTATGACAGCATGCTCAACATGCAACCCTTCACAGAGCTGAGAAATATCACGTGATTTCCTCATCATTTCCCGCAGTTTTGACCGTAAAACTGTTTTCGACAACAAAAAGTAAATTATTGAAGCAGTAATTTTTTTAATTAGTTGTGTTGTTTTTCTTGTTTCATGTGTCACAGTAATGATCAATCTACAGGTTATTTAGTGCTTTAACATATCCTAAAGTTTGCATTATCAAAGTTTTTTAGTATAAAAGAAAATCAGGTTTAAATGTCAGGAGTTTCTGGTGGGACAAAAGTAACAATTGTTACTTTTGTCCCGCTACAGTAACAAGTAGTATTTATTTTGTTCCGGTACATGCTATTCTGTGAATTTTGCATCATTTATTAAAATGTTAATATTATACCAAAACAATATGTCTGAGTGAGGGTCTGAAAGACAAACCGAGGTATGGTTTTATCCAGATGATTATGAGAGGGCGTTTCTGGACATAGAGGAACATCTGGGCAGCTCCTACCTCACATTTACCTTAGTTATGTTTAGGTTTTAGCCACATCTTAGCCTTTACACCTCCACCTATGAATTTGCAGTGTTTCCAGATGTTTTAATGCACATTTTCAAATTATGCATAAAAACAACTGGATGGAAACATGAATAGGCCTACTGTTACATTATGTTTAGAATTTATATTATGCTAATATAATTTAATTATTATATTGTTAATTCTAATTAAATTTTTTTTTATAAAAATACACTGAAAAAACAAATCAAGTTTGTACAGTCGGTTTTGAGACATTTGAAGAAACTTAAATTTAATATAAAAATCTAAAAATGATTTTTCTAATATAATCTAATTTAATATGTTTTTGCAAAAATAAAGGTCAAAATATGTTTGCAGTTACATATTAACAATGCCATAATCAGGTTTACTTAATAAAAGAGTAACAGAAACAAATCTAGCTTATATTGTTGTGTTACTTTTGACCCACATGTATGTTACTTTCGTCCCAACCGATGGGGTCGAAAGTAACAATGTGCAACTTATGTTCAAAGTGAAATTATACTGAAGTCTTTCTACATTTCTACAAAATACCACCTGGTATTGTTAGACCACACTTGTGAGTTACTGACCACAGCAGAATGTATCTCTGTCTACAACGTTATCTTTTAAAATTATGTTTTTCTGAAAAATGGTACTTTCACCCCTGCTCTCGCCTAAACACTTTTTTTGAATGATTGAGCAAATGATTAGGAATGACACAAAACCCTGTCCATGATTGCACATGCGGTTACTTCTGTTCATGCTTAAATGACTTCCTTTTACACTGAAATGCCTTCCGTTTACATTGAAAATTCACGCACATCCACACATGAAATCACTTGCATATATATATATAGAATTACTCTGCATCCGAGTCAAGGACGCACCTTGACACATTTATATTGCATTGCATGTAAAATGCATAAATTGAATTGGTTTTGGGGTCCACAACAACAGGGTTGCATGCATACAAGTTCTAAAACAATTAAATCTTTTTTTTAAGTATGCATTTAATTTTACATTATTTATCAATGACTCTCAAATGGAGCCTTCTCACAAGACTATGATAATGGGTTTCAGCGGTCATATGCATCGTAAGTCCTCAAAAGTTTTTTTAGATTTAGATTTTTTTTTTATTATTATTATTTATGAACATTTATAACAATATACTTTGTATCACATTTGCATCAAATTATTTTACAAAGAATAGTTAACACTAATGTGAGGTTGTTTCTAAAGCAGCGTCTATGGGAGGGACAGTAAATTTGACATATAAGTCTCTTTTTTTCCCCATTCTCTTTTGCTTTTTGACCCTGTCTGTTGTGATTGGTCTACTGTGTTCAACGCATGTCAGAACACCCATTCTTTTATAACTATGATAGTGCTTCACTCGGTTCTAAATATAAAGAATTGGAGGGGGGAAAAGTTGTATTACACTTATTTCAGCGAACCAGACCCTCAGCTTAGTAAAGACCCAAACAATATGTAATATAGGTTAGCAGAACCCCGAACCCTGATATCTGATCATTGGGTCTTGACTGCTGCACATTGCGGGGACAGGAAAAGTTTTTGATTACTTTTACCTGAAATGTTTAGTTAACAAAATGAGCTGCAACAAAATTATTGAAGTGCAACTATAGTTTATTGAATGTCATAAATGAGCATCATGACTCCATAAATCAATCTTTCCAATATGCTCTTTCAACAGGTGTCAGACTTTGATGGTTGTGGTTGGTGTGCTTGACTTAAAGCAAGTGTAACAGTTTGAACTGCATCAAAGTGAAGTATTGCTTCCAACATCCACAATCCACCACCAGACCTTATCGGAATGACATCATGCTTTTGATGGTAAACAACTGTGCCCATACTACTTGTTTAAAACAATGTCTGTGTGACCACCCTACATATAATTTGGGTCACAAATTAAATTTTTATATACATTTTATTTTTATAGGTTCCTTTCTTTCCTTATTTTAATTACTTAAATATATGAGGAGTTTGCACTGTGTAGTTCAGCTGCATTTTCTGAACTCTGGATGACAGTTGAGAGAGAAGAGTTATCATGACGATTGCAGCGCATCCTCAAACAAAGAGAACGGTTAAGGAAACAACAAATTCTTGTCTCCCTCTCTCATTTAATGTCAAGGTTAGTTAAATTAATTAAATGTCATACCTGTGACGGCTGGTGAAAGGACAATCTGGAAACAATAGCGAGTTTATAGTTTTAATGAGAAGATATGGCGATGGTACATAAACAAACAATGACGATGAGACAGAGATACTCCGAGGGGATGGTGAAGCGATGAGAAGTCCAGACGGTGGTGGAGAGAAGGGGAGTAATCCGGATGTAGACGGCGTGAGGCAGCAGGAGAGAGTGGCACAGGAACTGCGGGGAATAGAGCCGAAGGTAAGTGTCCGTGGCTGAATGAACGTACGAAGAGTGGATGAGGTTCTGGGGAAACACAGACATCCAAACGCAAAACACCACTGAAGCCAGACAGGGGGTAAACACATCAAACATAGAACAACGATCTCACAAACACAAGACGTGAGACAAGCCATTATATAGTGGATGAGTAATGAGTGGCAGCTGTTGCTGATACAATTAACGGAGACGCCCACAACTAATCAGTGCAGATGCGGAACACACAGAATTCACCACAAAGTGTAAACATCCCGAGATCACGGTTTACCAACTGTGACAATACCATACTGTAACTTACATGTTTTAATGTCCAAACAATTTGTAAGATTATAAGACACTTACAGTATGTCATAGAAAAAATTACTCATGTATCACTTACCTGAAATACTTAAGTTGTTGTCTTAGACGAAGGCATTAAGGAAGGCTGCACTGAAAGCAATATAATCTGAGGGGTGTTCCGCATGATTAAACCTGGACATTTTAAAGATATGTTAATAACCAAGGATGACATGACTGTTGTGGAATTGAAGAATTTTCTCCGGTCTCATCTAGGTAAAAGCAGCAGTAATAAACTTTTCCAGGAACTTATGACTGCCAAGCAGCAGGACCATGAAACGCCACAGCAGTTCCTGTACCGCATGATCAGCCGAAAAGTAGAAGATATTGTTCTGCTCTACACAGGTGAATTCAGACATCAAATATGATGATCATACAGTTCAGAGTGTGTTTCTCCATACTCTTTCACAAGGCATCGGCCTAAAGCACAGTTACAAGATGTCATCTCTTTCAGGGAAGAGTGTGTGTTTGTGTATGTGTGCATATTTGTCTGTAGTTATTATGTGTAAGGTATATGTATGGATATGGATACATATGGATACATATATATGTGAGATTAACTGTTCTAATTTTCTATGTATGTATCTTAATATGTATTGTTATTTTTATTTTCTTTGCTCAAAATAAACTTACTACTACTACTACTACTAAAACAAAATCGGAGTGCTCGTCTAATGGAGGCAAGCATTTTAATACAAAATCAGCAAAAGTGTCACTTTGGATGGGGAGATTTGTACTTAGACACACAGATGATCTATGTCTATGGCAGCGGTGGATCCTGCGAAGTATGTACAAAAGATGATTGACAGATGTTATGTACTGTATGAACTGGTTTCAATAATGACATGCTGACGTGTGTTTCCTCAGTATGATTCCGGAGGTCCTGTGGTTTGTGGAAACACTGCAGTTGGTATCACATCCTTTGGTGACCGTGATCTCTGTAATGCAAATCTGAAACCTAATGTGTATACCAAGATATACTTGTATCTTGCAACGTGTATCGCAGTCCTCAGCTAAGTGCTGATGCGGACAAAGAGATACACCTTAACTGTTGGCAGTAAGCTAACTTCATTTATCTCTTTTGAACATTTCATATTAGCAAAACTGTCCGCCAAAGTCATTCATTTCATTGGATCACTTGCTGATGACGATGCAGATTCCAGATGCGGGGGAAGAAGCTGCTGATTGGCTGAGAAGCTTTCACTCAAAGCTTTCCTCTGGCTGTTTATCGGATGAATCGCTAGAATGAAAATCACTCACTACTCATAGGCCTGGGCTAAAATGAGCAATGGTAGTGCCACAGCTGATTGTCATCACATATAATTAAACTACAATGGGACACATATCCAAAGTCACTTCACAATAGTTCACTTGGTTGCCATCCATATACATACACTATCTATCCATCCATCCATCTATATATCTATCTATCTATCTGTCTATCTATCTATCTATCTATCTATCTATAAATAAACAAAAGTTCAATAGAAGACTGTAAATACTGTAATTAGTGGACCTTAAAAAAGCATGTAGATCTTACAAAACGATTTCCTTACACAAAAACTAAATAAAAGCCTTTTTTTTTCAACAAATTCATTTGTAGTTAGATATACTTTTACTTTAAGTTGAGCTAACTAAAGTAACATGGCAATTTCAGATTTACTTGTTAAAACCATATAGACTGATTGCCTTAAAAAGATCAAGTAAGTGTTTCTCCAGTAGAGTGTGTTTCAATTATCCAGCTACCCATGGCACACAGGCATGTGGTAACATAACCAGAAAGACAGTGCACCAACATCTGCAAATGTTGATTTTTAAATAAAGCAGTGTATAGTCGTCTTATCCCTTCTAGACCAATCCTCGACCAAAGGCTCTACCCTTCAGGACAATGGTAAAACCCTCAAAATGCAGCGATAACAGAAATCATTTTAAAACCAAATATAACAGAACATTAAAGATTACCAGAGCACCCCCTAATTTAACGTTAGGCAAAATAACAGTACATTTCAACGTTTACTTCTGAAGAAGCAAAGCATACTGGGAATAGAAACTATACTGTGAGAATCATTTTATCTTTCAGGGTTTTCTGAGCAACAAATGCATAGTATGTTAAATGTACAGATTAATATATTTTTACAATTAAAATCAACTAATTGTTTGTACATTATGTACAGTCAACTAAAAAGTGTGAGATAAGAGCCAACCAAGTATAGCATGTTACTTCTCAGACAGTTCAACCTCAGATCATCGCTAACATAGGTAACACGTGGTGCTCAGACAAAACCCGACCAACTGTTACTTTTGGTTGGTGTCTTTTAATGCAGTGTGAGTTGACATTCAGAGATCTAACCACAGGTAGCATGAGCCAGTGTGACTAAGCTCTTAAATGATTTCTCACGCCTAACATAATTTTCAAGAAATATTAATTTACATCAAACATGGAGGAGAATAGTCTACTTCTATTAAGACCACAAACCTAACACCTATCTTTTCCACCTCGGTGCTGCAAAATGAAAGCCACATCAAGCTGTAAAAGAGGAAGTATGACTGGTACTGGGGGGCTAAACCAGCAAACTATGCATTAAATACCACCATCAACACCAGTGAGATCTTCAGAACTCCTGAGAAGCCTTCAAAGTACAGCATAATGATCATCTCTGTGCTTTTGCTAGTCACCATGCTACCAAACCTGAGTGTTCCAGGTAAGAAAATGCTGAAAAAACTGACTTCTATTATGTCTTCTACATTTATCAAATATATGGTATTTTAATGTTCATTTTATGCAATGTTAGCAATATGCTCTGTATTAGTTCAAGTCTACTTCTCACTTAACCAACCTAAACAATTTTTCTCTATCTTAGAATCTGTGCAAGTGGGTATAGTGAACGGCACAGAAGCCAAACCTCATTCAAGACCCTACATGGTTTCAATTCAAAGAAATCAAAAACACATATGCGGTGGCTTCCTTGTGTCTGCGCAGTTTGTCATGACAGCTGCGCACTGCTTCAAATAGTAAGTCATTAATATTAAACACACACATATATATATATATATATATATATATATATATATATATATATATTATTTTATTTTATTTTTTTTTCAGTTACAATTTTACTTTGAGTCAAAGAGAGCCCCATACTACAGCACAAGGTCATCACTTGGTGCGACTTCTTTGGAAATAACACAAAGTATAATAGTACCCAACCAAATGGGCCCACGACTCATACGGTCTCAAAAATAAAAGTTCTTTATTGGCATTGATGGGTGTAAGATGAACCTTTATCATCAAAGGAACATTTCCACTGCACAAAGGGTTCTTTAGATTATTAAGACCACACTAAGAAAGACTGCTCTTTTAAGAAGTGTTTACTGAAACTTTCTTTGGGGAATTAATAATGGATCTTCAGTGGCATTACTTTTGGTATGTAGTTCAACAAATACTGTTTTTTTCTTAAAGTAATGTTTGTTTTCTTCTTCATCTTGTCAGCGGAGACAAGTTGACAGTTGTGGTTGGAGCTCATGATTACACTAAAGGCTCTGGTCGCATGGGTGTGAAATTCTACCACATCCACCCTGGGTATAAGCCTAGTCTGCTAAATGACATCATGCTACTTCAGGTAAATGACTCAGCTAGTTTGGCAGAGCAAACTGCAATAAAGCAATAGTGTTTTAACTATTTTTTACGTTTTAACTAAAGTGAACGTACTACTCCCTTAAGCCTATTACACATTGCACACAAATCTGATTTGGTTTCAAATCTGATATTAAAGACTGGCTACTCAGTTCATTTTGCAAATCATTACATGCTTTAATTCAAACATTGTTTCCCATACTAACAAAGTGATAAAACAAGCTACCTGAAACCTGATCGTTCAGACTGAGACACACTGAGAATTTGAATTTGAATTGGATTTCACAACACATTTGGATATGACTTGGATTTGGAATGTCAAAATTTATAGGTTTTCTCTTATGTTGTAATTACAAGATTTAAGATTCCAGAAAATAAGATTTTTGTATCAACAAAGCCTTAAAGATATGATCCTATATGCTGTTAACTGAACAATATGTACAGTATTTAATTACTATTAATATATTTTTACTTTTGTTTCATGTTTCTATTGTTTTAAAGCATATGTAACAACTGTAAAATACTAACATACCTAGTAAGCCAATTATCCTTAGAAGTAAACAAAATGTAAATAGAAAAAGAGTTGATTTTTGGAAAACGATCTGCATTAATGATTGAATTACTTGATATAGCTAGATGAAAAAATCGAAAAGAGCAAGAACGTGAAGTTGATCTCCATACCAAGAAAGATAAGGACATCAAGGCCAAGTTCAAATGCAGTGTTGCAGGATGGGGGAAAACAAACAACAATGATATAGCAAGTAATAAGCTAATGGAGGTGAATGTCACCATCATTGACAACAAAGTATGTCAGAAGAAGTGGAGAAAAGAATACTCCACCTCACGTATGGTGTGTGCAGGCGGTCGTGGAGGATTTTGCCAGGTACAAATAATATTCTGTACAAATCACAAATCGTGAGATAGTTCAATTTTATTCACACCCTGCTCTTTTCTCAGGGGGATTCTGGAGGACCTTTGGTGTGCAATACTGATGCAGTCGGTGTGGTTTCATTCAATGAGAAAGACAACTGTGACTCACCTAGTCGACCAAATGTCTACACCAAGATTTCTAAATTTTTAAATGGATAAATGCTATTCTTGAAGGTGTGGAGTAAAAACTTGATGAATAAACAATAATGGGGTCTGCTTGTGTGGATGAATTTTTTTGAGATAATTTAATAATAAATTAATTGAATAAATCTTGATTGATGTGACAAGCACCAAATACGGTGTACAGTTGTCGGCTTCAGTCATCGGACAAAACGGCGTCGCGCCTCGGACTGAAAAGCATCAGGTCTCAGGCAAAACAACGTCAGGTGTCAGGTCTCATATAATTAGGCATCAGACGAAACGGACTCAGACAAAAAGGCATCAGATGAAACGGACTCAGACAAAAAGGCATCAGACGAAACGGACACCTGACTTTTCAGTCCGAGGCGAGATGCCGTTTTGTCCGATGACTGAAGCCTTTTAGTCTGAGGCATGATGCCTTTTCATTTAATGACTGAGGTCTGAGGATGTCCTAAAATGTACACCGTACAAAAGCTTTTTCTGTGGAAAGATGGTTTCAGCTGTTCTCATCCGGCCTAGTTTCCTGTGGGGGCCGAGCTCATTGCTTGTGGTCAGACACCCTGTGAGAAAGTCTAGTTTGCAGACTCATCTCAAAATAAATTCTGATGCCTATGCAAGGTCATGAGACTCACCACAGTAAAATAAATAAATAAATAAAAAATAAAAAAGTTGTGAGCTAACAGTCTTAAGTAAATATGCATAAAATATTAAGTATGAAAAAAAAAAAATATTTCACACAGTTTTCCAAAAATATTGTTCAGGCATCTCTGCCCAAACTAACACCAATGATTGAACCACTGTTGCTATGTTAAGCTGGTCAGGGTTTTCAAGCAAGTGAGCAATGTTTTTACAAACAGAACAGGAAAATCAACCTATAAAATTTTACTATTTATTGAGTAATGGGAGATTCACCAATTCAAAAATAAATGTCGGAATTTACTGACCCTCATGACTTAAGTTTTCTGTGCAAATTTTGTATATGAATAACATTTTGAGTGAGGCCGAGAGTTAATTTGTACTGCATTGACTTTCATTATATGGAAGAGCTGTGGTTTGCTGTGCAAAGGGAGGCTTGCCCTTTTACATTAGTAAAATACAGTAGTCTAAAAGTCAGTGACACATTTTCAGTTCTCCACAAGCACAATGACAGGCTTCACTGCTATTCTGTTTGCCACAGCTGAGACCACACTGCACATCACAGGTTGCATCTTTCATTAGTAATTCTTAACCTTTACACATTGAATTTTTGCCATTAAAGGGACTATTGTTTGAGTTTATAGTTATCTCTGTATTGTTTTTCTCAATAGTTGTGGCTGGAGATGACATAATCAATGGGGGAAAAAAAGCTTCAAAAAATTCTTTGCAATACATGGTCTCAGTGCAGAACAATAAACCGCATCTATGTGGAGGATTTCTGATATATCCTCAATATGTGCTCACAGCTGCACACTGTGCAAGGTAAGTGGTTCATTTTAGTGCCATTTTTATCACTAAATTAAATATTTAAGCTTTTGCCCTTGACTAGCTCCGCTTTATTGTTTTTCAATAAAGATATGACTGTTGTTCTTAGTGACCATAATATTTCTCCATGGAAAAATCTATAAAGATTTGATGTGTTTCGCAAATTTATACCAAAAACATTTAAAAAATGCAGGAGACTGTTGATGCAGGAATTATTGAATAAAGTCATTATTTTGTTTTCACAGCTTACAAAAAGTGTTCCAGTCACTACATATAACCCAGATTGCACGTCTGATGGCAGATGGAGTTTTCTGATGATGACTTTCATACATTTTATGGACCTTGACACTGTTATTTACATGAGTCTATGGGACAGTCTCAAGCCTCCAGGTTTTCAACCAAAATATCTTAAATTGTGTTCTGAAGATGAACAGAGCTTTTACGAGTTTGGAACGACATGGGGGTAAGTGAATAATGATACAATTTTCATTTTGGGGTGGAGTATCCCTTTAATTCTGAAAATTATGTCAGTGTCCAAATACACACACACACACACACACGACTCATGAATGATATGTGTGGTAACACTTTAGAATACGTAACACTTATTTACTATTAACTATGACTTTTCCATAGATAAATTCCTGCTTATTAATAGTTGGTAAGGTAGTTGTTAAGTTCAGGTATTGGGTAGGATTAGGGCTGTAGAATAAAGTCATGTAGAATAAGGCATTAATATGTGCTTAATCAGTACTAATAAATGGCTAATATTCAAGTAATATGCATGTTAATAAGCAACTAGTTAAGAGACCCTAAAATAAACTGTCATGTGCTTTATAGGTACAAGTAAACAGCAAATATGTTATTAATAGTCATGTTAATAGTTAAATAGTGAAAATTGGTCCCCATACTAAACTGTTACCAAATTTTCCTTTTTAGGCGATTTCTTTAAATGGTGATGGTAAATGTCACAGTTTTCTGTCTTTCTGTCACTGTCTTTTGTGAGTGTTGTGTTTGTTTGGTGCCATGTGCTTTTGTCCTGTCTCTTTTTTTACCCCGCCTATCTTGTTACCTCATCATTGTTTTAGTTGTTACACCTGGGCTGCCTTCAGCCCCGACAAAACGTTGCACAACGTTTTTTAAACAGAAACGGTGATGCGTTGAACACACTGTTCTGATGACGCAAGCGTTGCAACTATGGCAGCTGAGAAGGCCATTCTCTGTGTTATTTTTGAAGAATTTTCGGAGCCATCTATTTAGCCTCACGTACTGACTTTATTTGTAGTTCATATGGGTTTAATACCCTGTATTTTCTTTCTCATTTTTAGGAAAAGCTCTTAATTACAATTGTTTATTTCTATACCAAATGTCATAGACTTGCAATGAAGCTAAAAATATAAACAACTACATCATGTTGATATCCTATATTTTTACAATAAAACTTACGACAAACATGTCTTCTAATATCCTCAGTTGTTGCGTATACCGAGCTGCAACGAACACATGTGTACATTATTTTTCTTGAAGTCATTGTGCGAGTTCACTTTAATACCGCGTGCTTTATATACATGTTGCTGCTGGTTGGACTGCAGTTCTGACACACCCACCAAACAAGAGAAAACGCATCTCAAACCCCGTTGCACACCGGTGCACGCCGTTTCCAGGAAACATGACGTTCAATGCGGAAACCGTAGCAAAACGTTGCGCACCGTTTTGAACTTGAACATGCCCCTGTGTTTCTCCCTTGCTCCTGGACTCATTTACCTTCACTCTGCACACCTGTTTCGCAATCACACACACACAGCTGTTGCTCATTGTCATAGACTATATATTCTCAGTTCAGGGTGACAGGTCACATACTCCCTTTGTCCAGTCAGTTACATGGATGCTTCACATATGCAAATAATAACATTAACCCAGGGTTTAGGAATGTTCAGTGATAAATGCCAGCATTTGAACACACAATTATTTTCTTACCTCAAGTAAAATATGACCATTTTGAAAAGTGAAACCAGAAAACCCAGAATGACCCAGAGTTCATTTTTAGAGTTATTTTAAATGTGAAAAGCCCAAAATCCAATTTTGATTAACTTTACATTTTCACATCGCCTTCTATTTCATCTGTCAGTTTTATATATTCAAAGTACGTTCATCATTTATATTTATGTTCATAATAAATGCTTAAAGGTGCAATGTGTAATATTTACAAAGCTATAAATAACGTTTTCAGAGGTGGATAAAGACCTTACTTGAACCGTTATGTTTTTATTAGCATAGATTGAGCAATTTCTATTCAATTTCTATTGAATAATCAAGTAAATAGAATTCCTTAATTTACCTTTGCAAAGAAATATCATTGCTCTCTGCTGTCTTTACCAATGACATCTTTACCGTATCTTCTCCTAAGGGAGGGGTGAGTGGGGGACTCAACCGTTGGTTACAATTTGCAACCTCACTGCTAGATGGCACTCAAATTTACACACTGCACCTTTAATTCTTATCACCCAAACCACCTGTGGCTTAAATTTGTGACCGCAAGGATTAACAAGAAACTGTGCTCACTCATTTTACAATATATTTTTTTAAAGAGTAGGTAGCTCAATGTCTCCGCCCACCTTTAAAGTATATTTATACAGTGTTTTGTCAGTGAGAGCTCACTGATTTGTCTTCATGATGACCACCATCTCTCTGCTCCTGCTGGCCTCTCTGCTGCCACACCTGACCTTCACTGGTGAGACTGATGGTGTATGAATTGTAAGAGTATTTCATTGGTATGTGCTGAATAAACTCACTTATAACACTATCTCTCTCTCAGCTCATGTAAATGTGGGTATAGTGGATGGCAAGCCTGCCCACTCCAGACCTTACATGGTTTCTATTCAATGGAACAAGCGACACATCTGTGGTGGATTCCTCATCTCTGATCAGTGGGTCTTGACTGCTGCACATTGCAAGGAGGGGATAAGGTTTTGATTACTTTTAACTGAAACGTTAACAAAATGACTGCAGTGCAACTATACAGTGTATCTAATAAATGAGCATTGTGATTCCATAAATCAATCTTTCCAATATGCTCTTTCAGCTTGTGTCAGAGTTTGATGGTTGTGGTTGGTGTGCTTGACTTAAGCAAGAGTAACAATTTGGACCGCATCAAAGTGAAGTATTGCTTCCAACATCAACAATCCACCACCAGACCTTATCGGAATGACATCATGCTTTTGATGGTAAGCAACTGTGCCCATACTACTTGTTTAAAACAATGTCTGATCAGGAAACAGAAAATGCCAAGTGCTTTTTTTGAACACGTTTCCAATTTATTGCTCATTGTACCAACAAAAAAATTCCAAAACTGCAAAATAAACAAATAAATTAATTAATAAAACATCACTGGTAATTTTTTTTTTGTTGTTGTTATACTTTTTTAAGAGGCACATTAAATCATTTAATTGAATTGACCTTAGCCTTTGTGTTTTCTGTTCTAACCTCAAGAACAGCAGTACAATCAACTGAAACTAGACTTATAAAAGAATATGCTTATTAATCATGGTTGTGTTTTTGAATTACAGCTATATGAAAAGATAAATCCAAACAAACATAATATTCAATGGATACGCTTACCAAAAGAAGGAGATGATGGTACAGCAAATCGTGTCTGTAGTGTCATGGGCTGGGGTAGACTGAAGCCTAATGGTAATCCGAGTGCTCGTCTAATGGAGGCAAATGCATTTATAGAAAATCGGCAAAAGTGTGAAGGTATATGGAAATTTGAGTACATAGACTCACAGATGATCTGTGTGTCTGGCAAAGGTGGATCCTGCGAAGTACGTACAAAAGATGATTGACAGATTTTATGGTGATGTACTGTATGAACTGGTTTCACTAATGACATGCTGATCTGTGTTTCCTCAGTATGATTCCGGAGGTCCTCTGGTTTGTGGAAACATTGCAGTTGGTATCACATCTTTTGGTGACCGTGATCTCTGTAATGCAAATATGAAACCTAATGTTTATACCAAGATTTCAGCTTTTCTTCCATGGATCAAAAAAACCATAAAAAATGTTAAGTGACTTCATGGAAAATAAAAAAAGGGAAGAAATGTTTTCTTGAATTCTCCCATAAACCTTCTTTCAATAAAAGTATCACATGGCAAGCATCAATCAGTTGTATAGTGTCCTCATTGTCACCACATATAATTATATTACAACGGAACACATATCCAAATTCATTTCACAATAGTTCACTTGGTTGCCATCCATATACATACATGTGTATATGTATAACATATCTATCTATCTATCTATCTATCTATCTATAAATAAACAAAGGTTTAATAGAAGACTGTAAATACTGTAATTAGTGGACCTTACTTAAGGGAGAGGATGGAGGATGAGAGGCTGTCTAACTTAACAGACTGAGGTTGGTTAGTCAGAAAATGTAGAATCCAGTTGCAAAGGCATGTGCTGATTAAGAGCTGGCTGAGCTTGGAGATCCGTTTGGAAGGGATTACAGTATTAAATGCAGAACTGAAATCAATGAACCGCATTCCCACATGTGTATTTTGACTGTCCAGGTGGGTGAGGGCAGAGTGAAGTGCCGTAGAGATGGCATCCTGTGTTGATATATTGGGGCAATAGGCAAATTGGTGAATGGGTCTAGTGTAGGATGAAGACAGAATTTTAAGTGGGATGCAACCAGCTTCTCAAAGCACTTGGCAATGATGGAGGTGATTGCGACAGGATGGAAGTTGTTAGGGACCAGGGTTGGGGAGTAACGGAATACATGTAATGGCGTTACGTAATCAGGATACAAAAATCCAGTAACTGTAATCCGTTACAGTTACGTCAAAAAACGTAGTAATCAGATTATAGTTACATTTTGAAAAAAAGGGGGAATACTTTCAGGATTACAATGGTTTCATTTAAAACTAAATAAATAAGTATTTTGGCATAATAACACTATATTAAGCGCAGCTTGATTAATGACTCACTCAAGTCACGTGTGCCACCCGCTGGCGCATGCGCAAATTGATTAATGACTCACTCAAGTCACGTGTGCAACCCGCTGGCGCATGCGCAAATAACAGCTGTCTACAATCTCCTCAGACGCAGATTGAATCACTGTTGCAAAAACGCTTCATTTCATGGAAATTCCTATGGAGTGAGTTTTGGTTCTTTATTACATGCGAGAAAATAAAAGATCTGAGAGAGAAAAAAAAGTTTGAGAGAAAAAGTTATCACACTGATAGCAAAAAAACATTTCATGAGAGAAAAAAGAATATTTGAGAGAAAAAGTTTTCATGCCAATAGCAAAAAATAATAATATTTGAGACTAAAAAAAGTAATAAAGAACCAAAACTCACTCCATAAATTCCGCTGCTATTTTGATTAAATGAAGAAATTGCAAACAACGTTGAACAGTGCAAACTGTGTCTTACAGCAAAGAAAACACTTTGTTCATTGAAGGATTCGACATCCAACCTAAAGAAGCACTTGCACTTTTAAAAATTAGTTTTATATTTACAAAGATAAAAAATAATAATATTTGTATTCTCTATTTTCCTTTTGAAGAAACATTTTCAATTGTCTAAAAATTGTTCTTATATTTTCATTGAAAAAAAAAATTAATTTGTATTCTATATTTTCCTGTTAAAGAAACATTTTCCATTGTCAAAAAATTGTGTTCTTATTATATTTGCTTGGGGAAAAAAATGAATTTGTATTCTCTATTTTCCTGTTGAAGAAACATTTCCTTAAAATTCTTTCTTATTATATTTTCTCCAAAATAAAACAAAATAATCTGTAATACCAATACCATGCACTAGATGTCTGTATAGTCCTTTACATATATATTAATTCAGGGCTGTGAAAATCATAATTAATAAATGTTGTTTTTAAAAAATAATATTTGACCTTGAAGTAATCCAGAAGTAATCCAAAAGTAATTACTAGGGCCGGGACTCGATTAAAAAAATTAATCTAATTAATTAGAGGCTTTGTAATTAATTAATCGAAATTAATCGCATTTTAATCTCATATAAATATTTGACCTGAGAACAGTGAGAAGTAATTTTTTTTCACATGGATTTATAGTATTAGAAAACATCTCTCTGTTGCTTCAGAGGCCAAACATACTAAGTCCAACTCTCAATAACCTTGGCCAAAACAATAAAGAGTTCAACATAAACTGTTGCACCAACAAAATAATACATAGTTCAACATAAAGTGTAAAGTCCACGCTAGCTGCTATATGTTTTGCGTTGAGGTGATACTTGAGGCTCGTAGATGTGCTGTGGTGATATGCGAACGCTAGTTGGTGCTCCAGTATAATCGGTCTGGCGACACTCATCCAGTGAGAAACGTTCCGCGGTGCAAAAATAAGTTATTAAAAATGCGGCAATTTTTTTTCTGTAATTAATTAATCTTAGTTAACGCGTTATTTTTTGTGTAATTAATTAATCTCAATTAACGCGTTAAAGTCCCGGCCCTAGTAATTACGTTACTGAATACTTTTTTTATGAAGTAATTAGTAACTGTAACGGAATACATTTTAAAAGTAACCCTCCCAAACCTGTTAGGGACCGAGGCAGTGGAGTGCTTCGGTACTGGCATGATGGTGGAGGTTTTGAAGCTAGTGGGGACAGTTGTTTGGGCCAGCGGCAAATTGGCACAGTTCAGGGTGGTTTGTAGTCTGTGATAGTTTGTATGCCTTACCACATATGCCGGGGGTCTGAAGAATTAAAGTGTTCTTCTATTTATGTGCGGGTTTGGCCTGGCTGATACTTTTCCTCAGGTTGGCTCTGATTGAGCTGTAAGCCTCCTGGTCTCCAGACCTGAAGACTGCATCTCTTTCTCTTCTGATTTGGGAAAAAAAAATTTGTTTGTTTGTTTGTGTGTGTGTGTGTGTGTAGTCATTCTGCCCACACATCTTTTGATGTGCTGCAAGACAAAGTTGGTGTAAGTGTCAATGTTCTGAGAGTTTGTGGTGGCCTGGGCAGCAAACTCTCTACAGTCTGTGTGCTGGAATTGATGCTGAAGAGTGGAGTCAGCACATTCCTGCCAGATTTTAGCAGTTCTTATTGTAGGTTTCACATCTGATTACCGGGGTATACTCGAGGAGCAGGAACAAAGAGAGGTGGTCAGACTGACCCAGGTTGGGGAGGGATGTGACTTCGTTGACATCAGTCACATTGGTATATACGTGGTCCAATGTTTTATGTCCCCTTTTTATGCAGGAGATATTTTGGTGAAATTTAGGGAGAACAGATCTTAAGAAAGTGTGAAAGTGACGTTACATTTAGCCAAGTATGGTGACTAGGGATGGGTATCGTTAAGGTTTTAACGGTATTACTACTCTTACCGATACTGCTTAACGGTCCGGTACTTTAACGGTATTCTTATCGGTACTTTGTGTTGTGTTACTTTGTGTTGTGTCAGGCAGTCGAAAACTTTGCATTTCTCCGTCTGCACATAATGCACTTTTGAAAGATGCTTTGACAGATTGCTTGTGTTTCCGCCCTTACATGCAAAAATTTTGTTGCATTTATGACAACCAGCATTATCTGCATCAACTCTAGTGAAGTATAACCACACTTTGGAACGTTTTGCTGTCTCCGCCATCGTCACTCTTTGTATTAAAAATTTCAGCAATGGATAAATGGATTTGCAGCACTAAAAACTGCTTGCAGTAGCACTGCTACTAAATTAATTTAAAATTCCACATACAGCTATCAGATGTTCTTTCATCTTGGCTGAGCTTTCAACGTTGTTACTAAAAAAGGTGAGGAAGTTACATGACCTGCGGTGCGCTTGCGGAATTCTGAAAAGTTAAGATGTTTTTAACTCGATGTGTTGTAGATGCGCCTGGAAAAAAAACGAGCTCGCCGCACCGCGTGCGCGTCACGACTGGATCGCTTCCATTATGAGTGCGCATACCGCGCGCCTACAACGAACTTGAGCGCATGATATGTGAACGGCCCCTTATGCGTGTGCATGCGCCGCGCTCGTTCTTGTTGTGTGTGTGTGCCTGAAAGACAGCCTCCGCGGAGCGCATGATAGATCTCGCAGATCTCACAGACAAACGTCTTAATATGATCGCACATTAGAAATGCTTGGTGAGATAAAATTTGCACGATAACATTATTAAGCAAAAATACATAGCACACTAATTTTTTCCCCTCCAGTACCGAAAGCAGAACCGAGACCGTCAGATCTTACTGATACTACGGTCTTTCATAATTTAGCCCCAGGGCCAGTTTAATACTGGGTTTCGGTACCCATCCCTAATGGTGACCCATACTCAGAATTCGTGCTCTGCATTTAACCCATCCAAAATGCACACACACAGAGCAGTGAACACACACACACACACACATTGTGAACACACACCCAGAGCAGTGGGCAGCCATTTATGCTGCGGAGCCCGGGGAGCAGTTGGGGGTTCGGTGCCTTGCTGAAGGGCACCTAAGTTGTGGTATTGAGGGTTGAGAGAGAACTGTACATGCACTTAAAGTGCAGTGATTAAAGTCCCCAGCAACAATAAAGGCAATTAATTACTGAAAAAGGAAGACCTACCACCTATATTTGATGAAATCAATTAAAGGTGATATACACTATGTAGGATTAACACTGAGTGATTGAGCTAGGTATTGCAGTCCAAATATTGGAGAGGGGTTTTTTTTCACCCAGCCCCTCCTCCTCAGACTTGAAGCACTGATATAAGTAAAAAAAAATAAAGCAATATATTATTCTGATTATATATTAATATGATTATTTATTTTATTGGCATATCTAAGAGCTATCTGTATAAATCATAAAACACTATGACAAGGTAACGTTTACCTTATATATATTTATTTATTACATGTTATATGGAGTGGCATTTTCTATAATGTCTAAATTCTAAATCAAAATACATTTCTGATATGACATAATATATAATTGGCATTAAATAAACAATATAAATCACAAAGAAAGAAACAGCTTGGCGCGCTTTTTCTAAGCGTCCGTTTCTATAGTGACTAGTCGATTCGTCGCTCTGTTGAGAATTTAGATTAGATTAGATTCAACTTTATTGTCACTGCACATGTAGGTACAAGGCAACGAAATGCAGTTAGCATCTAACCAGAAGTGCAATAAGCAGTAAGTACAGAATAAAGGTCTATAATATGTACAGTAACTATACAGGTAAGTATTATGGACATAATTTACAGATATTAAATACTATAAGCACGATATACAGATAGGTGTACTATGAACATACTATACAGATGGGCTATGTAAAAGTGTATGTACACTATAGGCAGAACTATGAACATAATTTACAGTATTGCAATGGACAGTAAAGTGCATAGAAAATATAACAATGTGCAAATGGATTATACAGTGTTCCTGGATGAACAGAGAGTAGTGCAAGTAATAACAAGTTACTGTTTTTTTGCTTGTTGTGAATAAATAAATAAATCAGTCACAGTGTTGAAGAGGGGGAGGAGTCTATGTGTGTGGTGTGGGGGGTGTTGAGGGGTGTCAGAGGGCAGAGTTCAGCAAGGAGACAGCTTTAGGGAAAAAGCTGTTCCTGAATCTTGTGGTCCTTGTTCGGAGGCTCCTGAAACGCCTCCCGGAGGGAAGAAGGTTAAACAGTCCGTGGTCAGGGTGAGAGGAGTCCTTCAGAATGCTGCGAGCTCGACGTAGACAGCGTTTCCTCTGGATGTCCTTAAAAGCAGGAAGTGGTGTCCCTGTGATGCGCTGGGCAGTTTTCACCACCCTCTGCAGTGCCTTGCGGTCAGCCACTGAGCAGCTCCCATACCAGACTGTGATGCAACTGGTCAGGATGCTCTCGATCGCACACCGGTAGAAGTTCACCAGGATGGATGAAGACAGCTGGTTCTTCTTCAGTGTCCTGAGGAAGAAAAGGCGCTGGTGAGCCTTCTTGACCAGGCTGGAGGTGTTTGTGGCCCAGGACAGTTCCTCCGAGATGGTGGTTCCCAGGAACTTGAAGCTGGAGACACGTTCAACAGCCAGCCCGTTAATGTGGATGGGGTCATGCGTGTTTCCATTCTTCTTCCTGAAGTCCACAATGAGCTCCTTTGTCTTATTGGTGTTAAGGAGCAGGTTATTGTCAGCGCACCATGTGGCCAGGTGCTGTACCTCCTCCCTGTAGGCAGTCTCATCGTTGTCACTGATGAGGCCAATCACCGTGGTGTCATCTGCAAACTTAATGATGGAGTTGGATCCATGCACAGGCTTGCAGTCGTGGGTGTAAAGGGAGTAGAGGAATGGGCTCAGCACACAGCCCTGTGGTACGCCAGTATTAAGTGTGATGGTGGTGGAGTGGGTGTGACCTGACCGAACATGCTGAGGCCTGTTGGTCAGAAAGTCCATAATCCAGTTGCAGAGGGAGGTGTTGATGTCCAGGTCTCCAAGTTTTGTGGTCAGCTTGGAGGGAATGACGGTGTTAAATGCTGAACTGAAGTCAACAAACAACATCCTAACATACGTGTCTTTATTGTCCAGGTGTGTGAGTGCAGAGTGCAGCACTGTGCATACTGCATCCTCTGTGCTCCTATTTCTGCGGTAGGCAAATTGGTGTGGGTCCAGTGTGGGTGGGAGGCAGTCTTTGAGGTGTGCTAGGACCAGTCGCTCGAAGCACTTCATAATGATGGATGTGAGTGCTACGGGGCGATAGTCATTCAGGCACGTTGGGGAGGAGTGTTTCGGTACTGGCACAATGGATGTGGACTTAAAACATGTTGGCACAGTTGCTTGGGTGAGGGACAGGTTGAAAATGTCTGTGAAGACCCCTGCAAGCTGCTCTGCACATGCCCTAAGCACACGTCCAGGAATGCCATCCGGGCCAGCAGCCTTGCGTGCGTTGATCCGGCTCAATGCAGTGTGGACATCTGTGGGGGTGAGTTTGAGGGGTTGGTGGTCTGCTGAGGGTGAGATTTTGGTGGCCATCTCCTTGCTGTCGCTGTTGAAGCGAGCATAAAAGTCATTTAGCTCGTTAAGGAAGGAGACGTCCGTGACTGTTGGTGTGGAGTTGCTTAACTTGTAGTCACTGATGATCTGGATGCCCTGCCACATGCGTCGGGGGTCAGAGTTGGAAAAGTGTTCCTCTACCTTCAGCTTGTAGCAGTACTTGGCCTTTTTGATGCCCCTTTTCAGGTTAGCCCTGGATTTACTGTAGGCCTGAGCGTCATCTGACCTGAAGGCAGCGTTGCGGTCTTTCAGCAGAAGTCGAACCTCCTTGTTCATCCATGGCTTCTGATTAGGGTATGTTGTTATCTGTTTTTCTGTTGTTACACTGTCAATGGTGGAGTTGATGTGATCCAGTACAGAGGAGGTGTAGATATCAATGTCCGTGTGAGAGCCACAGGCAGCCTGTGAAGCAAACATACTCCAGTCAGTGTGTTGAAACCTGTCTTGAAGTAAAGAGTCTGCTCCAGTTGGCCACACTTTGATGGTCCTCATTGATGGCTTCACACGGTTAATGAGTGGTGAATACTTAGGGGTGAGAAACAAAGAAAGGTGATCAGACTGTCCGAGGTGGGGGAGGGGGCTCGCGATGTAAGCTCCATTGATGTTTGTATAAACATGATCCAAAGTTTTGTCTCCTCTGGTGTGGCAGGAAACATGCTGGTGAAATTTGGGGAGTACTGTTTTTAATTTGCAGTGATTAAAATCACCTGCGACAATAAAAGCAGCCTCTGGGTGAGCAGTCTGTTGTTTACTAATGGCTGCATGAAGTTCGTTCAAAGCAAGCTTGGCATTAGCATCCGGTGCAATATAGACTGCGGTTATTATGGTGGAAGTGAACTCCCGTGGCAGGTAAAAAGGTCTACATTTAACCATGAGAAACTCTAGGTTAGCTGAGCAGTGTCTCCCAACAATGACAGTGTTCGTACACCAAGCTTTGTTGACATAAATGCACAATCCACCACCTCTTGTCTTGCCGGAGTCATCTGCCATTCTATCTGCCCGGAGCGTGTAGCGTCCTGCTAGCTCAATAGCATTGTTGGGTACGTCGCTGTGTAGCCATGTTTCCGTGAAAACCATGACATTGCAGTCCATAAGTCTCTTACTGTGGGTGATGCGGAGTCGTAACTCATCCATTTTGTTCACCAGTGACCGCACATTAGCGAGGAAAATGCTGGGTAAAGAGAGCCGGAGCGGTGTTAGCTTTAGCTTGGCTCTTAGACCTCCGCGCTTCCCCTGCCTTTGTTTACGATCTCGACGCCGCCTGCGAGCACTTCCGCCCGGCCGGGTAGAGTGCGAAGCCTCGGTTGTTCTAGCGATCTCAGGGATGAGTCGAAGATTGGTGATAAAACTGCTGGTAAAGTCCTCACCGATATCCAAAAGCTCCTGTCGGGTGTATGATGTTAAAGCAAAGCTGTTCAGTACGAACAGACCCGAGATGAGCAGGAATAATACTGCAAAATTGCAAAAACTGGAGAGACGCTGAGCCTCGCGATGTGTTCGCGCCGCCATCTTGGTCATCAATGTGTTGAGTGTTAACCAGGAACATACTCTGAGTTCAATGAACTAACTCCCAGACGCGTTTTTGGAACAACATACCTCGAGTAAGCAAGGTTTGGGGTTAATCAACCGAGAGTTCAGGTTTTAGTTCAAGGTAAGTTAACCCTGCTTTCTGGAACACACCCCTGGGCATTCCGGCCCAGAACAAACATTTTCACAGGAGAATAACTAATTGTATCATGTTTTACAGATAAACAAGTATGTTAAGTTTCTGAAATATCTGAAAATATATTATAGTATTTTTAGGCTTTAGTAGAGTCAAAAACTTAGATACAGCACCTTTAACTGAAAAAGGAAAAGTAAGTGTTATGTTTTGGCAACAAAGCTGTACTTATTTACCAAATAATACTGCTCCAGAAGGAGCATTTAGTGAAGTAATGATCAAATTAAAAAAGCTAAGAATGGAAGCAAATCTAAAGTTAGGAGCATAGTTAGCTAAATTAGGAATGCTTTTAGGAATTGCAGTATTGATAATATAATCCCTTAAATACCATCTCTTTAACCTGGGGTACACATAACACACTAACATGCTTCTAATATCCAAATCCGTAAAAGGATTTTTAGGCTGCATTAATTAGGTAAACCGGAACCGGGAACACTTCCCATAACACCTGATGTACTTGCTACATCATTAGAAGGCATCTACGCTAATATTAGTCTGTTTCTCTCTTATTCCGAGGTCACCGTAGCCACCAGATCCAGTCTGTATCCAGACCAGGTGTTGGATCAGCACCTAGAAAGGACCTCTACATCCCCGAAAGACCCAGATACAGATCCCCTGTAAAGACCTGTCTCAGACGACCACCGGGACAAGACCACAGGAAACAGATGATTCTTCTGCACAATCTGACTTTGCTGCAGCCTGGAATTGAACTGCTGGTTTCGTCTGGTCAGAGGACAACTGACCGCCCAACTGAGCCTGGTTTCTCCCAAGGTTTTTTCTCCATTCTGTCACCGATGGAGTTTCGGTTCCTTGCCGCTGTCGCCTCTGGCTTGCTTAGTTGGGGTCACTTCATCTACAGCGATATCGTTGACTTGATTGCAAATAAAAACAGACACTATTTCAACTGAACAGAGATGACATCACTGAATTCAATGACAAACTGCCTTTAACTGTCATTTTGGATTATTGACACACTGTTTTCCTAATGAATGTTGTTCAGTTGCTTTGACGCAATCCTTTTTTGTTTAAAGCACTACATAAATAAAAGTGACTTGACTTAATATCATGCAAAATCTGACAGATAGCACTTTTTGCAATTGAATTAAGCAAAGAGATTTATTTTCTATTTTATCTGCCACCTGTTTTAATGGGAGGTAGCAAAATCTGACAGGGTAGCACAATTCATACTGCAATATTGCAGCCGGTTGCAACAAGTTACCACACTGAATAATTTCTATGGACATAATGCATCTGCAAATATTGGAGGAAACAGAATGAGCTCCTGCAAGAAAAGTGATCCAAGCTGCCCAAAATATGATAAATCTTTATTTCAAGCTTCAAGCTGATGCATTAATGTAAGGGTTTGCCTGTCAGGCACTTTTACGGATACTTGTGTGCATCCTCGGCACAAAATATACTTATCTGTAAATGTCACCTGACAGTCTGCTTTAAGTTGAAATCTTACCGAAAAAGCGCCGATGCCTAGGGCACGTGCATCAAACAGACAGAACACAGAGAGGGAGACAACATACAGTACAAAAACATTCATTGGGCTGAAATATGTGTTGTTTAACATTATATTTAGGTATAAAAGTCAACATGCAATGAGAGTAATTTATGAGAGTAGGAACTGTGAAGGGACAACAGCGTGTAATTGTCTGAATATAAATATCAGACACTTTTAGGGCAAAGCAGGAAAAAGACTACCTATGAAAACTATAACTGAAACAAGACAAGACAAGACTATGAAAACAGCTATCGCTAGGGGAGGGATATGTGCAAGCAATACTCTGCCAGATTTTAGCAGTTCTTATTGTAGGTTTCACATCTGATTACCGGGGTATACTCGAGGAGCAGGAACAAAGAGAGGTGGTCAGACTGACCCAGGTTGGGGAGGGATGTGACTTCGTTGACATCAGTCACATTGGTATATACGTGGTCCAATGTTTTATGTCCCCTTTTTATGCAGGAGATATTTTGGTGAAATTTAGGGAGAACAGATCTTAAGAAAGTGTGAAAGTGACGTTACATTTAGCCAAGTATGGTGACTAGGGATGGGTATCGTTAAGGTTTTAACGGTATTACTACTCTTACCGATACTGCTTAACGGTCCGGTACTTTAACGGTATTCTTATCGGTACTTTGTGTTGTGTTACTTTGTGTTGTGTCAGGCAGTCGAAAACTTTGCATTTCTCCGTCTGCACATAATGCACTTTTGAAAGATGCTTTGACAGATTGCTTGTGTTTCCGCCCTTACATGCAAAAATTTTGTTGCATTTATGACAACCAGCATTATCTGGATCAACTCTAGTGAAGTATAACCACACTTTGGAACGTTTTGCTGTCTCCGCCATCGTCCCTCTTTGTATTAAAAATTTCAGCAATGGATAAATGGATTTGCAGCACTAAAAACTGCTTGCAGTAGCACTGCTACTAAATTAATTTAAAATTCCACATACAGGTATCAGATGTTCTTTCATCTTGGCTGAGCTTTCAACGTTGTTACTAAAAAAGGTGAGGAAGTTACATGACCTGCGGTGCGCTTGCGGAATTCTGAAAAGTTAAGATGTTTTTAACTCGATGTGTTGTAGATGCGCCTGGAAAAAAAACGAGCTCGCCGCACCGCGTGCGCGTCACGACTGGATCGCTTCCATTATGAGTGCGCATACCGCGCGCCTACAACGAACTTGAGCGCATGATATGTGAACGGCCCCTTATGCGTGTGCATGCGCCGCGCTCGTTCTTGTTGTGTGTGTGTGCCTGAAAGACAGCCTCCGCGGAGCGCATGATAGATCTCGCAGATCTCACAGACAAACGTCTTAATATGATCGCACATTAGAAATGCTTGGTGAGATAAAATTTGCACGATAACATTATTAAGCAAAAATACATAGCACACTAATTTTTTCCCCTCCAGTACCGAAAGCAGAACCGAGACCGTCAGATCTTACTGATACTACGGTCTTTCATAATTTAGCCCCAGGGCCAGTTTAATACTGGGTTTCGGTACCCATCCCTAATGGTGACCCATACTCAGAATTCGTGCTCTGCATTTAACCCATCCAAAATGCACACACACAGAGCAGTGAACACACACACACACACACATTGTGAACACACACCCAGAGCAGTGGGCAGCCATTTATGCTGCGGAGCCCGGGGAGCAGTTGGGGGTTCGGTGCCTTGCTGAAGGGCACCTAAGTTGTGGTATTGAGGGTTGAGAGAGAACTGTACATGCACTTAAAGTGCAGTGATTAAAGTCCCCAGCAACAATAAAGGCAATTAATTACTGAAAAAGGAAGACCTACCACCTATATTTGATGAAATCAATTAAAGGTGATATACACTATGTAGGATTAACACTGAGTGATTGAGCTAGGTATTGCAGTCCAAATATTGGAGAGGGGTTTTTTTTCACCCAGCCCCTCCTCCTCAGACTTGAAGCACTGATATAAGTAAAAAAAAATAAAGCAATATATTATTCTGATTATATATTAATATGATTATTTATTTTATTGGCATATCTAAGAGCTATCTGTATAAATCATAAAACACTATGACAAGGTAACGTTTACCTTATATATATTTATTTATTACATGTTATATGGAGTGGCATTTTCTATAATGTCTAAATTCTAAATCAAAATACATTTCTGATATGACATAATATATAATTGGCATTAAATAAACAATATAAATCACAAAGAAAGAAACAGCTTGGCGCGCTTTTTCTAAGCGTCCGTTTCTATAGTGACTAGTCGATTCGTCGCTCTGTTGAGAATTTAGATTAGATTAGATTCAACTTTATTGTCACTGCACATGTAGGTACAAGGCAACGAAATGCAGTTAGCATCTAACCAGAAGTGCAATAAGCAGTAAGTACAGAATAAAGGTCTATAATATGTACAGTAACTATACAGGTAAGTATTATGGACATAATTTACAGATATTAAATACTATAAGCACGATATACAGATAGGTGTACTATGAACATACTATACAGATGGGCTATGTAAAAGTGTATGTACACTATAGGCAGAACTATGAACATAATTTACAGTATTGCAATGGACAGTAAAGTGCATAGAAAATATAACAATGTGCAAATGGATTATACAGTGTTCCTGGATGAACAGAGAGTAGTGCAAGTAATAACAAGTTACTGTTTTTTTGCTTGTTGTGAATAAATAAATAAATCAGTCACAGTGTTGAAGAGGGGGAGGAGTCTATGTGTGTGGTGTGGGGGGTGTTGAGGGGTGTCAGAGGGCAGAGTTCAGCAAGGAGACAGCTTTAGGGAAAAAGCTGTTCCTGAATCTTGTGGTCCTTGTTCGGAGGCTCCTGAAACGCCTCCCGGAGGGAAGAAGGTTAAACAGTCCGTGGTCAGGGTGAGAGGAGTCCTTCAGAATGCTGCGAGCTCGACGTAGACAGCGTTTCCTCTGGATGTCCTTAAAAGCAGGAAGTGGTGTCCCTGTGATGCGCTGGGCAGTTTTCACCACCCTCTGCAGTGCCTTGCGGTCAGCCACTGAGCAGCTCCCATACCAGACTGTGATGCAACTGGTCAGGATGCTCTCGATCGCACACCGGTAGAAGTTCACCAGGATGGATGAAGACAGCTGGTTCTTCTTCAGTGTCCTGAGGAAGAAAAGGCGCTGGTGAGCCTTCTTGACCAGGCTGGAGGTGTTTGTGGCCCAGGACAGTTCCTCCGAGATGGTGGTTCCCAGGAACTTGAAGCTGGAGACACGTTCAACAGCCAGCCCGTTAATGTGGATGGGGTCATGCGTGTTTCCATTCTTCTTCCTGAAGTCCACAATGAGCTCCTTTGTCTTATTGGTGTTAAGGAGCAGGTTATTGTCAGCGCACCATGTGGCCAGGTGCTGTACCTCCTCCCTGTAGGCAGTCTCATCGTTGTCACTGATGAGGCCAATCACCGTGGTGTCATCTGCAAACTTAATGATGGAGTTGGATCCATGCACAGGCTTGCAGTCGTGGGTGTAAAGGGAGTAGAGGAATGGGCTCAGCACACAGCCCTGTGGTACGCCAGTATTAAGTGTGATGGTGGTGGAGTGGGTGTGACCTGACCGAACATGCTGAGGCCTGTTGGTCAGAAAGTCCATAATCCAGTTGCAGAGGGAGGTGTTGATGTCCAGGTCTCCAAGTTTTGTGGTCAGCTTGGAGGGAATGACGGTGTTAAATGCTGAACTGAAGTCAACAAACAACATCCTAACATACGTGTTGTTATTGTCCAGGTGTGTGAGTGCAGAGTGCAGCACTGTGCATACTGCATCCTCTGTGCTCCTATTTCTGCGGTAGGCAAATTGGTGTGGGTCCAGTGTGGGTGGGAGGCAGTCTTTGAGGTGTGCTAGGACCAGTCGCTCGAAGCACTTCATAATGATGGATGTGAGTGCTACGGGGCGATAGTCATTCAGGCACGTTGGGGAGGAGTGTTTCGGTACTGGCACAATGGATGTGGACTTAAAACATGTTGGCACAGTTGCTTGGGTGAGGGACAGGTTGAAAATGTCTGTGAAGACCCCTGCAAGCTGCTCTGCACATGCCCTAAGCACACGTCCAGGAATGCCATCCGGGCCAGCAGCCTTGCGTGCGTTGATCCGGCTCAATGCAGTGTGGACATCTGTGGGGGTGAGTTTGAGGGGTTGGTGGTCTGCTGAGGGTGAGATTTTGGTGGCCATCTCCTTGCTGTCGCTGTTGAAGCGAGCATAAAAGTCATTTAGCTCGTTAAGGAAGGAGACGTCCGTGACTGTTGGTGTGGAGTTGCTTAACTTGTAGTCACTGATGATCTGGATGCCCTGCCACATGCGTCGGGGGTCAGAGTTGGAAAAGTGTTCCTCTACCTTCAGCTTGTAGCAGTACTTGGCCTTTTTGATGCCCCTTTTCAGGTTAGCCCTGGATTTACTGTAGGCCTGAGCGTCATCTGACCTGAAGGCAGCGTTGCGGTCTTTCAGCAGAAGTCGAACCTCCTTGTTCATCCATGGCTTCTGATTAGGGTATGTTGTTATCTGTTTTTCTGTTGTTACACTGTCAATGGTGGAGTTGATGTGATCCAGTACAGAGGAGGTGTAGATATCAATGTCCGTGTGAGAGCCACAGGCAGCCTGTGAAGCAAACATACTCCAGTCAGTGTGTTGAAACCTGTCTTGAAGTAAAGAGTCTGCTCCAGTTGGCCACACTTTGATGGTCCTCATTGATGGCTTCACACGGTTAATGAGTGGTGAATACTTAGGGGTGAGAAACAAAGAAAGGTGATCAGACTGTCCGAGGTGGGGGAGGGGGCTCGCGATGTAAGCTCCATTGATGTTTGTATAAACATGATCCAAAGTTTTGTCTCCTCTGGTGTGGCAGGAAACATGCTGGTGAAATTTGGGGAGTACTGTTTTTAATTTGCAGTGATTAAAATCACCTGCGACAATAAAAGCAGCCTCTGGGTGAGCAGTCTGTTGTTTACTAATGGCTGCATGAAGTTCGTTCAAAGCAAGCTTGGCATTAGCATCCGGTGCAATATAGACTGCGGTTATTATGGTGGAAGTGAACTCCCGTGGCAGGTAAAAAGGTCTACATTTAACCATGAGAAACTCTAGGTTAGCTGAGCAGTGTCTCCCAACAATGACAGTGTTCGTACACCAAGCTTTGTTGACATAAATGCACAATCCACCACCTCTTGTCTTGCCGGAGTCATCTGCCATTCTATCTGCCCGGAGCGTGTAGCGTCCTGCTAGCTCAATAGCATTGTTGGGTACGTCGCTGTGTAGCCATGTTTCCGTGAAAACCATGACATTGCAGTCCATAAGTCTCTTACTGTGGGTGATGCGGAGTCGTAACTCATCCATTTTGTTCACCAGTGACCGCACATTAGCGAGGAAAATGCTGGGTAAAGAGAGCCGGAGCGGTGTTAGCTTTAGCTTGGCTCTTAGACCTCCGCGCTTCCCCTGCCTTTGTTTACGATCTCGACGCCGCCTGCGAGCACTTCCGCCCGGCCGGGTAGAGTGCGAAGCCTCGGTTGTTCTAGCGATCTCAGGGATGAGTCGAAGATTGGTGATAAAACTGCTGGTAAAGTCCTCACCGATATCCAAAAGCTCCTGTCGGGTGTATGATGTTAAAGCAAAGCTGTTCAGTACGAACAGACCCGAGATGAGCAGGAATAATACTGCAAAATTGCAAAAACTGGAGAGACGCTGAGCCTCGCGATGTGTTCGCGCCGCCATCTTGGTCATCAATGTGTTGAGTGTTAACCAGGAACATACTCTGAGTTCAATGAACTAACTCCCAGACGCGTTTTTGGAACAACATACCTCGAGTAAGCAAGGTTTGGGGTTAATCAACCGAGAGTTCAGGTTTTAGTTCAAGGTAAGTTAACCCTGCTTTCTGGAACACACCCCTGGGCATTCCGGCCCAGAACAAACATTTTCACAGGAGAATAACTAATTGTATCATGTTTTACAGATAAACAAGTATGTTAAGTTTCTGAAATATCTGAAAATATATTATAGTATTTTTAGGCTTTAGTAGAGTCAAAAACTTAGATACAGCACCTTTAACTGAAAAAGGAAAAGTAAGTGTTATGTTTTGGCAACAAAGCTGTACTTATTTACCAAATAATACTGCTCCAGAAGGAGCATTTAGTGAAGTAATGATCAAATTAAAAAAGCTAAGAATGGAAGCAAATCTAAAGTTAGGAGCATAGTTAGCTAAATTAGGAATGCTTTTAGGAATTGCAGTATTGATAATATAATCCCTTAAATACCATCTCTTTAACCTGGGGTACACATAACACACTAACATGCTTCTAATATCCAAATCCGTAAAAGGATTTTTAGGCTGCATTAATTAGGTAAACCGGAACCGGGAACACTTCCCATAACACCTGATGTACTTGCTACATCATTAGAAGGCATCTACGCTAATATTAGTCTGTTTCTCTCTTATTCCGAGGTCACCGTAGCCACCAGATCCAGTCTGTATCCAGACCAGGTGTTGGATCAGCACCTAGAAAGGACCTCTACATCCCCGAAAGACCCAGATACAGATCCCCTGTAAAGACCTGTCTCAGACGACCACCGGGACAAGACCACAGGAAACAGATGATTCTTCTGCACAATCTGACTTTGCTGCAGCCTGGAATTGAACTGCTGGTTTCGTCTGGTCAGAGGACAACTGACCGCCCAACTGAGCCTGGTTTCTCCCAAGGTTTTTTCTCCATTCTGTCACCGATGGAGTTTCGGTTCCTTGCCGCTGTCGCCTCTGGCTTGCTTAGTTGGGGTCACTTCATCTACAGCGATATCGTTGACTTGATTGCAAATAAAAACAGACACTATTTCAACTGAACAGAGATGACATCACTGAATTCAATGACAAACTGCCTTTAACTGTCATTTTGGATTATTGACACACTGTTTTCCTAATGAATGTTGTTCAGTTGCTTTGACGCAATCCTTTTTTGTTTAAAGCACTACATAAATAAAAGTGACTTGACTTAATATCATGCAAAATCTGACAGATAGCACTTTTTGCAATTGAATTAAGCAAAGAGATTTATTTTCTATTTTATCTGCCACCTGTTTTAATGGGAGGTAGCAAAATCTGACAGGGTAGCACAATTCATACTGCAATATTGCAGCCGGTTGCAACAAGTTACCACACTGAATAATTTCTATGGACATAATGCATCTGCAAATATTGGAGGAAACAGAATGAGCTCCTGCAAGAAAAGTGATCCAAGCTGCCCAAAATATGATAAATCTTTATTTCAAGCTTCAAGCTGATGCATTAATGTAAGGGTTTGCCTGTCAGGCACTTTTACGGATACTTGTGTGCATCCTCGGCACAAAATATACTTATCTGTAAATGTCACCTGACAGTCTGCTTTAAGTTGAAATCTTACCGAAAAAGCGCCGATGCCTAGGGCACGTGCATCAAACAGACAGAACACAGAGAGGGAGACAACATACAGTACAAAAACATTCATTGGGCTGAAATATGTGTTGTTTAACATTATATTTAGGTATAAAAGTCAACATGCAATGAGAGTAATTTATGAGAGTAGGAACTGTGAAGGGACAACAGCGTGTAATTGTCTGAATATAAATATCAGACACTTTTAGGGCAAAGCAGGAAAAAGACTACCTATGAAAACTATAACTGAAACAAGACAAGACAAGACTATGAAAACAGCTATCGCTAGGGGAGGGATATGTGCAAGCAATACTCAGCAGTGTGTGAGGTGAAGTCAAATGCTTATAAAGCGTGCCTGATGATGTGCTGTTGTGTGATTGGTCTCAGGTGAATAGTGTGATTGTTATCAGGTGAATGTGATTGGTACAGTGGAGGATGGGAAATGTAGTCCAGGGTGTGCTGTGTAGTGTAAGAGTCTGTGTTGTGGAAGATGACCTCTGGTGGTGAATAAACGGAAGTTCAGTGACCAGATCTTGACAGCATCTATATATCTATCTATCTATATATATATATATATATATATATATATATATATATATATATATATATATATATATATTAGGGGTGTAACGGTTCACAAAATTCACGGTTCGGTTCGATACGATACACTGATGTCACGGTTCGGTTCGGTTCGGTTCGATACGTTTTAGATACAGCAAAATGTAAAAACATCTCAACTTTTCAGAATGCCGCAAGCGCACCGCGGGTCATGTGACAAGAACTAACCAATCAGCTTCATCCTTTCCCGTAACAACGTTGAGAGCTCAGCCAAGATGAAGGATCAGCTGATCATAGTTGTATATGGATTGCAATTTTGAAATGAATTTAGTAGCAGCGCTACTGCAAGCGATTTTAGAGCTGCAAATCCATTTATCCTTCGCTGAAATTTCCGCGTCTCATGGAGAGAGCACGTCATTGTTGCTTAGCAAAGACAGACGCCTCATGAGCGCTTCTGCCCAAGCGCTTTGGAAAGGAGGAGAAAGACGCGCTTAGCGTTTTCCATGCGTTTTTAGGCACGATATGTGAACGGCCCCTAAGGCGCTCGCTCACTCAGCACGCGCTGAAGGCTCGTTGCAAAATGTTGAATGCATTTAACAGACCAGAAATATAAGATCCTAAAATAACCAACAGGTCTGGTGTTTGGGTTGGATTCCCTGTAAGCTATAGTGTCTAAATGCTGCAGGGATAGTTTGCTGTGTGCATGTTTCTCCTTTTTTTCGTCTTTTCCCAGATAGTACTGACGCATATATCCCAGATATTCCCGCTGGTGTTTTTTTTTTTTTTTTTTTATTCCCGCTGGTGTACCCTGTCATGTTGCAGATGCGACATACCGTTGTTTTTTTATCCACCACTCTCTTGCCATCACCATTATAGCTTAAAGGATATCCAAAGTGCACCCAAACACCAGACCTGTTGGTTATTGGAGGATCTTCTCATTTCTAGTCTGTTAAACGCATTGGCTATTTTGCAACGAGCCTTCAGCGCGTACTGAGTGAGCGAGCGCCTGCTGAGTAGCCTAACATAAACATATAAGATGGTGTTTTTTTCTTCTTCGGGAGTGTCAGGGGCGTTGCCTGTTACGTTGTTTGGGTTATTGGGCTACCTTGTTGAACGCATATCATTATATTTCTTTCTCTCTCTTTTTTTTTTTTTTCCAAATATAATTAATTACTCCAACGAACCGTTCGGTATACATAATGCGTACCGCGTACCGAACCGAAAGCGTCGTACCGAACGGTTCAATACGAATACGCGTATCGTTACACCCCTAATATATATATATAACAAACTGGGTTAAGTTAATACATGTACAGTATCTGTAGATGGATGCGCATTCTGGCTTCCCAGACATTACAACTACAGTGATGAGATAAGAAAAAAAAACCTTGGACAAACTATATTCACTTTTGTTCAACTCGAATGCCGTATGCTGGACTATGAGCAGTCATAATCCCTCCCTTTTTTTATTCCACAAAATATATTTAATTCACCAACAAGAGTCACAATAGCTTCTTTTTCAAGCGCAATGTATGGAGAGTTAATACTTACAAAATACAAACACTAATGTACCTTGCTGTTAGTGTTTGCTAGTAACACTGAATAAAACAAAATTACATCTTATTTTAAAGCATATTTACTTATAGTTAAGTACATTTATAAAACACCTACATTACAAAAACTGATATTGAAAAAAATATGAAATTCACAGCACTATCACTGCCAGGTCAAATATTGAAACAAAAAAAATAAAAAATAAATAAAAAACACTAGAAGTGTATATGACTATCAATATGAAAAATATATATATAAAAAAACTACATTGCAAACATGAATTTTGAAGACTAAACTGACACAGCAAGGACATTTCCATCAATCTCAAATTAAACCTTGGTAGTCAGAGTTTACACAGAACACTGAAATATTCCTTTTTTTTTCTTTTTTTTTTAATGAAATGACGTCTGTACATCCCGTGATTAAAGGCAGTTTTCCCCTCCATTTTCCATTCTCTTGTTGCTAATTTCTTCTGAGCACAATTCTAATACCCCTCCCCACCGGGAAAACTCAAATCACACACACACACACACACACACACACACACACACACACACACACACACACACACACACACACACACATCGTGATGTCATTACTTGGCGAGGCCGCCACATTGATAGCCTCCTTTACTGCTACTCGGACTACTGCGCAGTGTTTAGACGTACTTCCCTCTCATCCATGTGTCTTAATTTGATTAATTAAAAATCTATTTCAACCATGGTAAACCGTTGCTGTATTGTGGGGTGTAATAGCGCAACACATAATCGCAATGGGGAAAACAAAATGAGAATGGATTAACTTTACACCGCTTTCCTGCTTGGAGGCGCGACCATGGAAACCATAACATCTGAATATTCATTTATATAGCTTAAGTCAACATTGAAAATAAGGGAAATTTCTCGGGGTACTCATCCAAAATACGGGAAATTTCAACATTCATCTTTTTGTTGCTATCCCTCTGCTGACAGCAAAAAGTCGTACTACAAAACTGCTGCATTAACTAAAGTTAAGCGATTTGTGAAGCTAGGTCTAACGTGACTTTAGTTGCAGATTGGCGTGAAATCGTGCTTTCACAACAACCACGCTATCTTAAAAAGCCCGACATCACGCTAAGGTTGCTTTCAAGTAAGCAAAACGATGCTTTGAAAACATATGTTTCGCTGGAAGGGCAAGGGGTAGCAACAGGAAAACAGTACAGAGACTGACAGGTCCGATCGAAGGGCTAACGGGATATTTTACAGGAAAATACTAAAACGGGAAGACAGCGTGAAAAGAGCTCAAATATGTGAGAATCCTGGATAAAAACGGGAGGGTTGACAGCTTCTAACTACACTTTTGTTAAAAGTACTTGTGTGAATGGTTGTTAGCACGTTTAACGTTTACCAAACTAGCAGCAAAGTGTAGCGTAGTTTAGCTTTGTGGGATTTAAGGGATAGACAAAATAGGGTTGTCAGGGACCGGTATGGGCACAGAATCGGCACTATTAACGGTTTGGATCCATATGAAATTTCGTTTTTTCCAGGCGCGTCCGCACTGTATCGAGTTAAAAACATCTCAACTTTTCAGAATGCCGCAAGTGCACCGCAGGTCATGTGACAAGAACTAAACATTCAGCTTCATCCTTTCCCGTAACAACGTTGAAAACTCAGCCAAGATGAAGGAACAGCTCATCATAGCTGTATATGGATTGCCATTTTGAAATAAATTTAGTAGCAGAGCTACTGAAAGCGATTTTTTGTGCTGTAAATCCATTTATCCTTTGCTGAAATTTCCGCGTCTTCATGGAGAGAGCGTGTCATTGGCAGACGCCTCAGGAGCGCTTCTGCCTGAGCGCTTTGGAAAGAAGGTGAAAGCATCGCGCCTAGCTTTTTCAACGCGTTTTTAGGCGCAATATGTGAACGGCCCCTTATTCATTAATTATTTTTTGCTTGCATATATCTTCAAATATGCCGTGGAGAATAACAGAAAGTGACCAAATTAGGTTTTATTGTGATTTATTTTTTTATTTTTTTTTGCGAAATTCGAATATCATTTTTATTTATCGAATAATTAGAGCAGAACGAATATAAGAATGTTCGACTATCCGTGCACACCCCTAATATATAACGTATATAAGTGGCAGGTTTAATAGGAAAAGATATAATCGTTGAAAAAAAAGGAGATTTAGGAAAATCAACGTATTACCATTTATATACATCTGTGGTTCTCTCCCATTCACTGCTCTCAAAGTATACCCAACTAGGACAACTTTTGCTGTGGAGAAACCTGTAAATGTGAAAAAGGTCTAGGATTCGTCCGAAGTGTCACGCGCCGAGGAAGAAGCAGGGTCTGGGTCCAAATGCAGGGAAATTATCACTTTTTAATAAAAAAGAACAAAAACCAACACAGCAAAAACAAAACAAACAAATCATGGTGACAGGCAAAGATGCAAAAACACGAGTACCAGGAACCACAGCATACATAAACAACAATTAATGCAGCCAGAATATATACTAACTGAAAATTAGTATGGTGTGTGTAAGTGTGTGAGTGGATGCAACAGGTGTGCAGAGTGAACCAGATGTGTAGTGTTAACGTGAATGAGTCCGGGAGATGGGGAAGTGGTGCCCTCTGGTGGTGAGAGGGAGGAACAACGGGTCCGGACTCATGACAAGTTGATTCTTTCCAAACCCCTCCTTTGCATGAGTCTATTCTGCTCTGATTGGTCAGATTACCCGGTATGCTTTGATTGGTCTACTGTGTACAGAATGTATCATAATTGATCAAATTTATATATATATATATATATATATATATATATATATATATATATATATGTAAGACCATAAAGACCAATGATCATTTTGTGATTATATGATTATTTGTCCAATTTGAGCCCCTAGAAGTGGGGGGGACGGTTAATAAAAATGGTTGTAATTTCTAAGCATTTTATGTTAGAGTTTTGTTCAACCCCTTGAATTAAAGCTTAAAGTCTGCACTTCAACTTCATCATCTGGTTTTATCTTCAATTGAATGAAGTTCTTATGGGTTTTAAGGTCATGCTTTTATTTTAAGGTCCAGTTCTCACTATTAACAAACGATTAACTATGATTTTTGCCTCAATAAACTGCTAATTTGCTGCTTGTATGTAATGTAGTTGTAAAGGTTTAGGTATTGGGTAGGATGTAGAATATGGTCATGACTCATGTACAATATGTGTGGTAACACTTAAGAATGAGGAACATTTATTCACTATTAACTACTACTTTTGCCTTAAATTCCTAATTTGCTGCTTATTAATAGTTAGTAAGGTAGTTAAAGGGGGGGGTGAAATGCTCGTTTTCACTCAATATCCTGTTAATCTTGAGTACCTATAGAGTAGTACTGCATCCTTCATATCTCCAAAAAGTCTTTAGTTTTATTATATTTATAACAGAAAAATAGTCTGTACCGATTTTTCCCGGAAAAACACGACCGACTGGAGGCGTGACGTGTGGGCGGAGCTAAAGAATCACGAGCGCGAGTAAGGTTTTGCGTTGAGAGCGTTTGGAAGCTGTGACATTACCGTGAGGAAAAAAACATCCAAAACAAACCATGGCTAACAGTCAGATTCAGCTGTTTATTTATGATCCAGAATCAGATCCAGAGGCTGAAATTTAACAAGAGCAGCATCAGCAAAGGCGTCTCTATGTGGTATGTACTGAAACTGTATATATTTGCTTAGCGGTTTTGGAAAATGACTCCACTTTATGTCGTATTTTTTTCTTTAAAGGTGTACAAGGTTTACTTGATGTGCTTACACGCCGATAGCTAAGTTAACAACACAGAGATATTTGAAGCAGTTTTACTCACCGCCTGCGGTTCCAACACACGATCGTGACCCTTTTTCGTTGGGACTGCATTATCCTTAAGAAATAAACGATGTGAAAATCCGGCGTCAAACTGGGCCTTGTTTGTAAAACAAGCATCTTCGAAATGCAGGGAACAAACAAAAACACTTGCACAACTCCGTCGATGCTCTGTAAAAATAAACTCCATCCACTGGTCCCTTAATGCTGTTTCTCTTTTGGTAATCTGTGCAGGGTTGTCTTGCCCTGGCAACCAAAAACACACTTCTTTTGTGACTTTTCGCGACGCTCTCGCTCTGATCAGTGAAGTCTGTTGTGCTCTCAGTGCTCTGCTATACGGGAGCGTGCGCTCCATCTAACATCACACAGAGCCATACTCGAAAAAAACTTTCCGAAACTTGTGACAAACCGAAACTTTCCGAAACTTTGGAACAAAAATACTCCTTCAAACGTACAACTTAATTTTTGAAACTTTGTCCATGTTTAGCATGGGAATCCAACTCTTTAACAGTGTAAAAAACTCAGTATGCATGAAATAGCATTTCACCCCCCCCTTTAAGTTTAGGTATTGGGTGGGATTAGAGCTGTAGAATAAGGTCATGTAAAATAAAGCATGAATGGGAGTGAAGAGGAGGCCATTTTATTTGAATCTTTACAGTTCACCAAAAAGTCCATTCAGGAAAAACTTGATAGTACAGTCTGCAATAATAAGAGAATGCATAACGCTAGAGCCATTGTATAAACAGGTCACATGCTCCCTTTGTCCAGTCAATTACATTGATGCTTCACATCTGCAAATAAAAATGTTAACCCAGGGTTTAGGAATGTTAAGTGAGAAATGCCTGCATTTTTATCTGCCGGTTTTAAGGTGCAAAGCACATTGCCATCATTCCTATTTATGATCATAATACATGCTTAATTCTTATCACCCAAACCATCTGTGGTTTAAATCTGTGATCACAAGGATTAACAAGAACTGTGCTCGCTCATTTTACAAGATTTTTTTTTTTAGGAGTAGGTAGCTCAATGTCTCCACCCCCTGTTTAAAGTATATTTATACAGTGTTTTGTCAGTGAGAGCTCACTGATTGTCTTCATCATGATCATGATCTCTCTGCTCCTGCTGGCCTCTCTGCTGCCACACCTGACCTTCACTGGTGAGACTGATTGTGTATGAATTCTAAAAAGATTTCATTATTATGTGCTGAATACTGAAAACTTATAACACTATCTCTCTCTCTCAGCTCATGTGAACGTGGGTATAGTGAATGGCAGGTTGGCCAAGCACAGACCTTACATGGCTTCTCTTCAGATTAACTTTAATCATACCTGTGGTGGATTCCTCATCTCTGATCAGTGGGTCTTGACTGCTGCACATTGCTGGAATTGGTAAAGGTTTTGATGACCTTTTTACTGAAACGTTACGTTAACAAAATGAGCTTTAACTAAATGACTGCAGTGCAACTATACAGTGTATTGTATGTCATAAATACGCATCATAATTCCATGAATCAATCTTTCTAATAAGGCCTGTCGAGATATGTCCACAGTTTCTGACAGTTGTGGTTGGTGTGCTTGACATAACCAAGAGTACAAGCTCGAACCGCATCAAAGTGAAGAAATGCATCCCACATCTTGAATCCTGCTCAAGAACTTCACGGAATGACATCATGCTTTTGATGGTAAACAACTGTGATAATATTACTTGTTGAAAACAATGTCTGGTCAGGACACAGAAAATACCAAGGGCTTTTTTGAATCTGTTTCCAAGGTATTGCTCATTGTACCAATAAAAAAACTGCAAAAAAAAAAAAAAGTGAACAAAATTTAGGAAATATACTTTTTTAGAGGCTCATTAAATCATATAATTTAATTCAACTTAGCCTTTGCGTTTTCTGTCCTAACCTAAAGAACAGCAGTAAAATCAAATGCAATTATACTTATTAAACATTATGCTTATTAATCATGGTTGTGTTTTTGAATTCCAGTTAGATAAAAAGATAGATCTAAACAACAATGTTAAAACGATAGATTTACCAAAGGAAGGAGAAGATGTAAAAGCAAGAAGTGTCTGTAGTGTTATGGGCTGGGGAACAGTGAAGCCCAATGGCAATTTGAGTGCTCAACTACTGGAGGCAGACGTGTCTATACAAAACCCTGCAGAGTGTCGAAATCGATGGGGAACTTTTTACATAGACTCACAGATGATCTGTGTCCGTGGCAGAGGTGGAACCTGCCAAGTACGTACAAAAGATGATTCACAGATTTTATGGTAATGCATGAACTGGTTTCACTAATGACGTGCTGATCTGTTTCTTCAGGGGGATTCAGGAGGTCCTCTGGTTTGTGGAAACATTGCAGTTGGTATCACATCTTTTGGTGGAATCATATGTAATTCACCCCAGGCACCTAATGTGTATACCAAGATTTCAGCTTATCTTCCATGGATTAAAAAAAACATGAGAAATGTTAAGTGACTTCATGGAAAATGAAAAAGAAGAAATCTTTTCTTGAATTGTCCCATAAACCTTCTTTCAATAAAAGTATCACATGGCAAGCATCAATCAGTTGTATAGTGTCCTCATTGTCACCACATATAATTATTATATTACTGTACATGGTGGACACATCCCAAGTGATTTCACATTAGTTCACTTGGTTTCCATCAATATACATACACATATGTGGATGTGTATAATCAGTCACACTTTATTTTAGGGTCCAATTCTTACTATTAACTAACCATTAACTATGACTTTTTCAATTAACCCCTTATTTGCTGCTTATTAATAGTTTATAAGGTATTTGTTAAGTTTAGGGTATTGGGTAGGATTATGGATGTCATGCATTATATGTACTTTATAAGCACTAATAAACAGCCAATATGTTAATAATAGACATGCTAATAACAATTAGTTATTAGTATGAATTGGACCCTATACTAAAGTGTTACCGTATAATCTATCTATAAATAAATACAAGTTTAATAGAAGACTGTTAATACTGTAATTAGTGGACCTTAAAAAGCATGCAGATCTTAGAAAAACAAAATAAACTTTTTTAAACTTTTTACTTCTACTCCTTACTTTCTCTTCTTCCTCCGCAAATTAAGCTACAGTAGGTAGTTGGTAGATGCACAATGCGATTGACAATGTTGTGATAAGTAGGCTATACCAACTTTGTAACTCGTTACTGTTATTGTAAATAGACAACCATACAAGGGTAATTGTTACCCAAGCCTGCCCTGGTTACACCAATTTTATTGTCCATTGCCCTCGCAGATTCCTGCAGCTCAGCTTGGATGTACATTAACGTTCCATTAAAGGTTATTGATGACATGCCTCTGAAGTTTGACTTTTTGCACCATATCAATACTTATAGGCAACTAGTAATCATATCTCTAGTCTTTTAATGTATTTGCATTGTACTAAAGTGTGTTCATTTTCAGTGGGCATATGTGTCTGAAACAGGTAAGTGCATCCCAAATGTTTCAACATGAACATTTTAATGTAACATAATAGTCATTATGGCCTATGGCCTTTAGAAAAATGAGGAGGTGGGGTAGTGCACAATAGGCCCATGTGGCGCGGCCTAAGCTTTTGTTCTTAATGGCATTTTTTCCCTTACATTACTTTTACTTTTATACTTCAAGTAGTTTTTAAACCAGTACTTTTACACATTTACTTGAGTAAAAAGCTTGAGTTCATACTTCAGCTTCTACAAAGGTGTTTTTTTTAACCCTAGTATCTTTACTTCTACCTGAGTAAGGAATGTCAATACTTTTGACACCAGTTCTTCTAACTAAAGTAACATGGCAATTTCAGATTCTATGCTGTATTTACATGAAGAACAATCTGATTTACTTGTTAAAAACCTTGAACACTGATTGCCTTAAAAATACCAATTAAGTGTTTCTTCAGTAGAGTGTGTTTCCATTATCCAGCTTCCGATGGCACACAGGCATGAGGTAACATTACCAAAAAGACCACCAATGCAACAACATCTGCAAATATAGATTTTTTAAATAGAGCATTGTATTAGTCACTTTATCGTATGAGGGTTTTCTGAGCAAAAATGCATAGTATGCAAATTGAATAGGTTGCTATTTATTTACAATTAAAATCAACTAATTGTTTGAATTTTAAGTAAAGTCAACTAAAAATTTTGAGATATGAGCCAACCAAGTATAGCATGTCACTTCTCATGGTTTGGTTCTATCGACAAAAACAAGCACTGATCTTTGGCAACATGGGTTATGCGATGATCAGACAAAACCCCACCAACTGTTACTTTTGGGTGGCATCTTTTAATGCAGTGTGAACTGACCTTCAGAGATCTAACCAGAGAGAGACAGTTTTCTCACACCTAACATAATTTACAAGAAATATTATCATTCACATCATACATGGGGGAGAATAGTCTACTTGCATCAAGACCACAAACCTAACACCTATCTTTTCCCCCTAAATGCTGCAAAAGCCACATCAAGCTGTGAAAGAATTATGACTGGTACTGGGGGGCTAAACTAGCCCACTTTGCATTAAATACCACCATCAACACCAGTGAGATCTTCAGAAACTCCTGAGAAGCCTTCCAAGTACAGCATGATGATCATCTCTGTGCTTTTGCTAGTCACCATGCTACCAAACCTGAGTGTTCCAGGTAAGAAAATGCTGAAAAAAACTGACTTCTATTATGTCTTCTACATTTATCAAATATATGGTATTTTAATGTTCATTTTATGCAATGTTAGCAACATGCTCTGTATTAGTTCAAGTCTACTTCTCACTTAACCAACCTAAACAATTTTTCTCTATCTTAGAATCTGTGCAAGTGGGTATAGTGAACGGCACAGAAGTCAAACCTCATTCAAGACCCTACATGGTTTCAATTCAAAGAAATCAAAAACACATATGCGGTGGCTTCCTTGTGTCTGCACAATTTGTCATGACAGCTGCGCACTGCTTCAAATAGTAAGTGTTTTTTTTTTTTGTTACAATTTTACTGCGAGGCAAAGAGAGAGCCCCATACTGCAGCACAAGGTCATCACTTGGTGCGACTTCTTTGGAAATAACACAAAGTATAATAGTACCCAAAAAAATGGGCCCACGACTCATACGGTCTCAAAAATAAAGATTATTTAGTGCCATTGAAGGGTGTATGATGAACCTTTATCATCCATGGAACATTTCCACTGCACAAAGGGTTCTTGGATTATTAAAATGGGCTTCACACTAAGAAAAATGTCTCTTTTAAGAAGTGTTTACTGAAACTTTCTTTGGGGAATTAATAATGGATCTTCAGTGTCATTACTTTTGGTATGTAGTTCAACAAATACTGTTTTTTTTTTCTTAAAGCAATGTTTGTTTTCTTCTTCATCTTGACAGCGGAGACAAGTTGACAGTTGTGGTTGGAGCTCATGATTACACCAAAGGCACTGGTCGCATGGGTGTGAAATTCTACCACATCCACCCTGGGTATAAGCCTAGTCTGCTAAATGACATCATGCTACTTCAGGTAAATGACTCTGCTAGGTTTGGCAGAGCAAACTGTAATAAAGCAATAGTGTTTTAACTATACACTAAACAAAGTTTTACCTTGTTCACATTGCACACAAATCTGATTTGGTTTTAAATCTGATATTAAGGGACTGACAAATCATCAAATGCTTTGATTCAAACATTGTTTCCCAACCTAACAAAGTGATAAAACAAGCTACCTGAAACATGATCGTTCAGACTGAGGCACACTGACAATTTGAATTTGGATTGGATTTCACAACACATTTGGATGTGACTTGGAATGGGAATGTGGAAACATTATTTGTTTTGTCTTTTGTTATAATTACAATATGTAAGATCAGAGATGCCACAACATAAGATTTTTACATCAGCAAATACATTATTGATCTTGGCCCATATTCACAAAACATTTTATCTTTACCCTAATGGTTCTCCTAAATAGCAGTTACAATTTTTATGTTCCCGCTTTCTACTTAGTCTAGGGGAATTGAAGAATACGTAACAAAGTGAAACGGAAGTCCACATGGATCCTCTCATCCCAGTCCCAGCCTTAAAGGTGCTGTAGGGAACTTTTGTAAAAAAATATTTTTTACATATTTATTAAACCTGTCATTATGTCCTGACAGTAGAATATGAGACAGATAATCTGTGAAAAAAATCAAGCTTCTCTGGCTCCTCCCAGTGGTCCTATTGCCATTTGCAGAAACTCCATCGCTCCCGGTAAAAAATAACCAATCAGATTTTTGAACAGTGTTCAAAATGTAGAAAAATGTATATAATAAGCGAGTACACCATGAATCCATTTTCCAAACCGTGTTTTTGGCTTGTCCTGAATCACTAGGGTGCACCTATAATAAGTGTTTATATTTGGATTATTTTTGGTTGCTTCGGGGATACCGCGGCGGAGTAACCCAGTACCTTTGTGATTCTTCATAAACATAAACAGAGAGAAGTAGTTCCGGCTATGATGTTCTCCTGCAAGACGCAAGCAGTTCTGTTTATTAACCGCTAGGGCGTCAAAAGTTCCCTACCGCAGCTTTAAGAACACTGCAAACCACTAAAGGATCCACCATAATTTGATTTATTATATTATTTATACATGCAGGAGTAACAAGAACAAAGCAAAAAGGCTTCAGGAGGGGACATAGCCAGAATAAACAAAACAGTTGCTTACTCCATTTTACCTCTACCTTACTCTGGGAAAATAAATAAAGAGAAAATAAACTTCCTTAACTACCTAACTTTCCCAAAAACTGGAGTTAAAGGAGTAGGAAAAGGATTTAACAAAACAAATGGCACCCTCCGCCCTACAAATTATAAAGTAAACAACTTGACCAAAATTGACTGAAGGACTATTAAAGCATCAGCAATATTGAGTTGCATATAACAATCTAAGTGAGAGTCGAGAGTCAAGGTCAAGGTCCTCCGAGTGGGGGAGGGGGAGACAGCTCAAACTTTCTCCTTTCCTCTCTCCTCCAAGTTGTACTATCTTGCTGGATTTTATAGCTGGGCTGCGTTCAGCCCCGACAAAACGTTGCACAACGTTTTTTAAACTGAAACGGTGATGCGTTGAACACACTGTTCTGATGACGCAAGCGTTGCAACTATGGCAGCTGAGAAGGCCATTCTTTGTGACTTAGGATGTATTGTTGATACATTTTATGCAATGTATGCTAAAGAAGAAATAATAAAACAAATGTGATGTAAAAAAAAAAAAAAAGAAAAAAAAAAAGGCCATTCTTTGTGAAGAATTTTCGGAGCCATCTATTTAGCCTCACATACTGACTTTATTTGTTGTTCATACGGTTTTAATACCCTGTATTTTCTCTCTCATTTTTAGGAAAAGCACTTAATTACCATTGTTTATTTCTATACCAAATGTCATACACTTGCAATTAAGCTAAAAATATAAACAACTGCATCATTATGTTGATATCCTATATTTTGACAATAAAACTTACGACAAACATGTCTTCTAATATCCTCAGTTGTTGCGTATACCAAGCTGCAACGAACACATGTGTACATTATTTTCCTTGAAGTCATTGTGCGAGTTAACTTTAATACTGCAGTTCTGACACACCCACCAAACAAGAGAAAACGCATCTCAAACCCTGTTGCACACCGGTGCACGCCGTTTCCAGGAAACATAACGGTAACGGAAATCAGCTCCTATTAGAACAGCAGCACAGGAGCGAAAAGACGACTGAGAACACACAAAAACTTTTGACTGACCCCAAGAACAGTACAACCTATGTCATAGGATGTAATGCCAAGACGCCTTAAAACCTATTCACAAAGCTGCTGAGACCAACTTTTACTAAGGAATAGACAGAAGTCTTAAACTAAGAGTAAGGCCGGGGTTAACCTTGTTGCAATGGATGATGTCAGCATACTTACTAACTATGCACACAGTGATTGGCTGATAGTCTCTGTCAGAGACTTATTCATAAAAATATTGCAGAGCAAGACATTATGTCTTATTCAGATAAAGATTTTAAAATAAAAATAATAATTGCCACATTCAAATAAATATTTTAAAATGCAGAAGTGTCACTAATTAAATAAGTAGGCTACAGTGTCAGCCTCATATGTATGCTTCTCATAAACAATTAGCCAATATGCATTAGGGCTGCCCTTGACTAAAGATATATCTGGTCGACTAGAAGTTATTCGTTTTAAGAATTAACATTTTAATTTACTGTAATGTCGTAATGTATTGTTACACTAGTGCTTTCTGTTCTCAGTTTAAGAGATGAAGTCTGCGACAGTGACTCATCTCCGCAGTATGCACCTGTATGCATGCTTCATACGGATAACATAATGTGAGAATATTTGTTTTCTGTTTGAATTGGTTCATTTAAAAGTTTCACTCTCTATAGATATATTTGTCATGTCTGTAATAAGGCAAGCATCCACAGAGTTTTAAAGTGACACGCTCAATTCACAGAGTCCAAGATGATAGAAAGCACATCATGCTTGCTTTATTTTACAAAAGCAAATCATTGTGTTGCTATTCTGAGTCCACATGAATAAACGTAGAGTATTTACAGATACAAAAGATGCATTACTCTTATCTGTATGACCAAAAATGACGAAGTATTTTAAGAGCAAATGAACACAGAGGCGCCTCCATCTGTCACGCAGTAGCCCAAGCGCGCTGTTCAGCTTCCACACGCCGCACAAACATGCACACTTATTTCTAGGTTAATATTAGATGGAGCTGCCATGTTAAGTTGCTACATACATATCTCAGATGATAAGCCATATTTGAGGTTGAGGAAAGTTAGGTGAGCATATGGATGTCCTGCCCAATGCACTATATTTTCACATAGACCGCCCGTTAATGATTTGTCATAAAATTTTGGTAATATGCATATAAACAGCCTTTTAATAAGCAGAAAAATCATGGCTGATAGTAAGACATGCAAACATAAAAGAAAACCAAACTGGATGCGAGAACATATATTAATCAAACATTTGGAGTTGGGATAACCCCCAAACCAATCCAATTAGAAAAAATAAATAAAAATTATATATATATATATATATATATATATATATATATATATATATATATATATATATATATATATATATTCTGCGGTAGATTGTTGGCAACAACCATTTTAGGATATTTCAGATTTGGTCTTGATGACTTAGGAGTCCTCTTCACTGCTCTTAATGTTTCACAGATTTGGGATAATTTAAGTGATAAAAGGTTTGTGAAATACTCTTAGAGCAAAAATTTAGCAGTCCTACATTTAGGACTGACACGCCCACTATTTTTAAGATTTTCTCCTAAATCCGCAAGTTAGGAGCTACTTATAACCTTAAGATTTTTTGTGAATACGGGCCCTGATCCTATATGCTGTAAACTGAACAATATTTACAATACTTAATTACTATTCAAAATTTTGTACTGTTGTGTTTCATGTTTCAATTCTTTTAAAAAATACATGTAACAATTGCAAAAAATACTAACATACCTAGTAATCCAATTATCCTTATAAGTAAACAGAATGTAAATACAAAAAAGTTGGTCATCCAATTTGTATAAATTTTTTGAACATGATCTGCATTAATGGTTGAATTACTTGGTGTAGCTATATGGAGAAGTCGAAAAGAGCAAGAACGTGAAGTTGATCTCCATACCAAAGAAAGATAAGGACATCAAGGCCAAGGTCAAATGCAGTGTTGCAGGATGGGGGAAAACAAACAACAACAGTGATGTATCAAGTGCTAAGCTTATGGAGGTGGACGTCACCATCATTGACAACAAAGTATGTCAGAAGAAGTGGGGAAAAGATTACTCCACTTCACGTATGGTGTGTGCAGGCGGTCGTGGAGGATTTTGCAAGGTACAAATAATATTCTGGATTAATCACAAATAGTTTGACAGTTAAATTTTATTCATGCCCTGCACTTTCATGACTTTTCTCAGGGGGATTCTGGAGGACCTTTGGTGTGCAATAATGTCGCAGTCGGTGTGGTTTCATTATATGAAAAAAACAACTGTGACTCACCTAATCTTCCAAATGTCTACACCAAGATTTCCAAATATCTAAAATGGATAAATGCTGTTCTTGAAGGTGTGAAGTAAGAACTTGATGAATAAACTTCAAGTCTGCTTATGTGTGTGAATATTTCGAGCTCATTTCATAATTGAGTTAATTGAATAAAACTTGACTGATGTGACAAGCTCCAAAATCTTTTCTGTGGATAGATTGGTGTCAACTGTTCTCAGCCGGCCTAGTTTCCTGTGGGGGTCGAGCTCATTGCATGTGATCAGACAGTCTGTGAGAAAGTCTAGTTTGCAGACACGTCTAAAAAAGAAATTCTGATACCTATGCAAGGTCATCACAGACTCAACACACATTAAAATAATAATAATAATAAATTCAAGTTGCGAGCTAACAGTCCTAAGTGAATATGCATAAAATAATAAGTGTATATTCACACATGTTTCTCAAAACACTCTCCTCATATGCCACTTCCTCATGATGAAACCACTGTTGTGCTAAGCTTGTCAGGGTTTTCAAGCAAGCTAGCAATGTTTGACAGAGCCAAAGTGTTTGTACCTATCAGGAAAATCCACCTAAAATGCACTATTTATAGAATTGAATGAAAAATTCACCACAAAATAAATGTCATCATTTACTGACCCTCATGACTTTATTTTTTCTATGGAAAATGTCTATACAATGGACAATGTCAATGGGGGCCAGTGTTGATTTTGGAATGCATTCACTTTTATTGTATGGAAAAACACAGTTTCAGTATTTCGAAGTATGTGTTCCACAGAAGAAATAAAATATTACAGGTTTGGAATGACATGATGATGACAAAATTATGACAATTTAAATTTTTAGGTGAATTAACAGGAATTCTCATTTTATCATAATACTTTTCACACTTTATGTTTAATTAAAGGGGTCATATCATTTCTCTTTGGAGTGTTACAAGCTCTTGGTGCACAAAGAAGATCTATAAAGTTGCAAAGACTAAAGTCCAGAGAGAGACTTAAATCCAGAGATATTCTTTATCAAAGTTAAGGGGTCAACTACGCCCCCTCCTAAAATGGCTCATTCTAACACACCCCCACATGTCTACCTCACTATGTGGGAAGATTTGCATAACGCTGCCCAAATGTTCACACAAAGAAAGAAGGCGTAACTTTGATTCTCACTGTAGTATTTGTACTTTGGCCATCCAAAAGAGGACACAATTAGAAATCAGTGGGTAAGTTGTATTTACAACTTTTTTTCCGGAACAGTTCAACCCAAATATTCAGATGTGTGCAGCACAATTTTTTGAAGGACGAGGACTGTTTCCTGAGAGAGTAGCCTACAATGCCGGTGTCGGTTTCTATAAAGTGAGGCAATTCCAACTTTGCATGATCAATCTGGGGCGCTTTTGACTCACAGTAGGTATGTTTTTTATATTTAAAGGATTTGCCACTGATGATTCAAACACAAGTTTTGAGCAGTGTAGGGTAGCGCTTGTTGTTGTTGTTGTTGTTGTTGTCGTTTCTCCGATCACAGATGCAGACATGGTTTTATGTTTGCGCAGCACGATACGCAACACAGAAAAAAAACTGTATACAGTTGTCATTATAAACAGTAATTACGTCAAAATGCCTCGTTTTTAATGGGTTTTATTGGTTTTGTCTGGTCGTGCTAGGAGACAGCATCACAGTATGGTAAAGTGGGTATAACATTTCCATAACACACTTGAGGTATTTGGCTTATCACAATGCACTAGATAGCTGACCAATCAGAACACCTTGCTTTTTCCGAACGATGAGCTTTATAAAAATCGACACGTTTCAGAAAGGCGGGGCACAGAGGAGAGACAATAATGTACAGTATGTGGAAAATAATGTTTTTGGAACCTTAAGCCGCATAAAACCATTGCATTACACCAAATACACAAAATAATGTTATTTTTAGCAACGTCATATGACCCTTTTAACAGAAGAAACATACAGGAAATGCTGTGGTTTGCTGTGTTAAGGGAGGCTTGCCCTTTTACACTGAGTAGTTAGAAAGTTAGTGACACATTTTCATTGTTCCACAATGACAGGCTTCACTGCGATTCTTTTTGCTACAGCTGTGACTACACTGCACATCACAGGTAGCTTCTTTCATTAGTAATTCTTAATCCTCAAACATCACACTTGTGCCATTATAGGGACTATTATTTGAGTTTATAGTTATCTCTGTCTTGTTTTTTCAATAGTTGTGGCTGGAGATGACATAATCAATGGGAAAAAAGCTTTAAAAAATTCCTTGCAATACATGGTCTCAGTGCAGGAAAATAAAAAACATATATGTGGAGGATTTCTGATATATCCTCAATATGTGCTCACAGCTGCACACTGTGCAAGGTAAGTTATTCATTTTTGGAGCCATGTTTAACACTAAATTAAATATCTATGCTCTTGGAAAAAAAAAAACTTTGAAATGAGTAAATTATGATTGGTGATTTAATTAATTAGAATGTTAGTATGACTCCCTCCGATTTATTGTATTCCAGTGAAGAGATGACAGTCGTTGTTGGCGACCATAATATTTCTCCAAGCAAAAATCTAAAAAGATTTGATGTTGTTCGCCAATTTATACCAAAAACATTTAAAAACGTTAAGATGGGAGATGACGTCATGCTTCTTAAGGTAAAGAAACGCGTATTGAGTTGTAATGAAATTTTCACAAGATGACATGCACATTTAATAACGACGTATTTGCATTTTCAGATTTCCAGGAAAGTAGTTTTGGGAGGAAAGGTGAAGACGGTGAAAATCCCACATCAACATTACAGTGTTAAAAGCAATACCCAGTGCTTGGTTGCTGGATGGGGTTCCACTAAACAGCCTGAATTTGTTAATGACCTTTTGGCCTTGAATGTAACAACTGTTGACATCCGAGACTGCAAGGAAGCATGGAAGAAATACAAAGAAAACATCACACGACTTCCACCAAACGTCATCTGTGCTGGAGGATATAAACAGAACAGTGGAGTGTGCTTGGTAAGAATATACAAGAGAGACAGGCAGGTTGTCACAATGCCTTAAGTGTATAAACTATAAGGTTTTGAGACAATTAAGAATAATAAAAAGTGTGACAACTAGCCACAGCCTCATCTTCATATACACATAAATGTATTGTAGTATTTTTTTGTTGTTGTTTTGGACTAGGGATGGTTCAATGCTCTTCTATTAAACATCTTCTTCACATATTTTATTGTAGGGCGATTCTGGAGGCCCGTTGGTGTGCAATTCAGTGGCAGTGGGCATTGTTTCCTTCAACATAAAGGAGTGTAAATATCCTGATGTACCGAATATCTACACTGAAGTTTGGAAACATGCACGTTGGATCAAAGCAATGATGAAGAAAAAATAAACTTAAGATTTTTGTGTCCACAGCACTTGCAAATTATGCTTAATCATTCAATACTGACCAAATCAAAAAGTTTTGCTGATGACTTAATTGTCTCTGTATTTCCACAATTTCCACCTCTATGCATGAAGATTGTTGTTTATGAGAAAATACGTCTCAAAATGTCCATGCTTTCGTGTACATAATGGGTTACATTAATAACACATTTACATATAGACTTAGTAAATCAGGGATGGATACATCAGATGCCTGTGACTGAATTTTGGTTTGATACACACATTTGAAATTACATTTTCCATCAGAAGGGTACAAAATGAGTACATTTTCTTCCAGCAAAAGGTGGGTAAAAGCAGGAGTTTAACATTCAAAATGGGTTGATTGTGCATTATTTATTTTTAATTTTAAACTCAAATTTTTGTGTTTTTATTTTCTAAGAATTCTACAGAATTGGTTCAAAGTCAGAGTTGGAAACGTCTTTAAAAAAAGTTTTGGGAAGGCTGCCCACCTCCCAATTGAAAATACCCAAATAAGCTTAATATATATAAAATCATAATTTATTTAGATTTTAAATATGATTTGGGGTTTCAGTAGATAATAGAGGGATCTTATCAAATGCTTTCTAAATGTGTTTTTCGGTCATGGGACAGCAGTTTGGACCAATTCTGTAGAATGGCCCATACAACAACAGGGTCATGGTAAGAGCCTGAGTGTTGCAACTGAAAACTTCAAAGAAGGTCAAGACCACAAAGTGGCAGACCAAAAGTTACCATATAAAGCAGTGATAAAGACATAGGTGTTTAAAAGCAATGTTTCATTCTAGGTGATATTTAGTAAACATATCCTATAGTTTACCAAAAAAAAAAAATGATTTGTCCAAATCTGGGACTCCCTATGCATGATGTGTGCTGCATCTATCTGTGAAAAAAAAAAATATTCTAGAAAAATTTTACTATACAACTGAAATTAAGCCATTACAAAAAAACATGTTTGACCAAACCAAGAGAGGAATCAAATAATTCCATCATGAATAGTCAAGAGCAATGCAGCCAAAGAAATGAATCTTCACCAGAAAGACATCAGTTTTACTAAGATATGGTGGAGAAGATCTTGTATTCAAGAAAAGTGAGATGTATTTGCAGCAAAATTGCAAATTCTGCATTTTGCATCATCATTGACTTTCAGGATGTGTCTTGTGGTAGAGACCTCCGTGGTGGTCTTACCAGCAGCATCTCATCAAAATGAAAGCAGCATACAGCCTGTTGCTTTCAGTAGCTTTGATGAGCTTGCGTTTCACTTGTAAGCAAACTAATGCTTTACTGATTACAAAACTGAAATGTTTTCTGTTAGCTCAAACATGAATATTTGCTTGATTAGGAACATTTGGAGCTGATATCATCATGGCAAAAAAGGCCAAAAAGAACATGGCATCAGTGCAGACTGATGGAAAACACAGATGAGGAGGATTCCTGATCCACCTGAGCTACGTGCTCACGGCCGCACACTGCCATAAAAGGAAAGCCTTTAGTTAACCTGGAATATGTTTGGTGTTCAACGAAATGGTTTGAAAATATGCAATTATTAAATATGTTATGAATAAAGTGGTAACATGACTGTGATCCTGGGCACCCACAACATCAGTCCGAAAGGAGCCAATCTGAAAAGATATATAGTGCAAAATCCTTCAAAGACACCAAAACTAGGAACGATATCATACTTCTGAACGTACAGAATTCATAAATTAAATGTTATAAAATCGAACAATATTTAATTTATCATTAAATATTAATTTATAATTAAATACTTGCATACATTTACATTTTAATAAACAAACAAACATTTGAACAAACCTATCTTCAATGGTAATTGCAAAAAGCACTTTTCTTATGTGAAATATTAGCTGTCCAATAAGCTGAACAATGGCAAAGGTGTGAAAACCATCAAATTCTCGCACAAGGACAAACCACTGAAGCCAAAAACAAAGTGCAAGGTTGCAGAATGGCGTCCAACTGAACATGAAAATAAGGTGAACGATCTTCTGGAGACAGACGTGTTGACCATCAACTCCTCCATCTGCCAGACCATGTGGAAAAAAGTGGGAGTAATACTCCCCAACAATGTCCTGTGTGCTGGGGGTTTCGAGACCAAAAGTGGTGCTTGCCAGGTACGTCTTAATCAATATTTTAATTGATCTCAAACGCATCGTTATTTCAGGGTTATTCGGGTGGACAGTGGGTGTGCAGTGGGACAGCAGTGGGGATTGTCTCTTTCAACCTGTCACAAAACTGTGACTACCCAAACATTCCCAATGTTTACACTGAAATTTCTAAATACAAAGAGTGGATCAAGAAAATGATCAGCTGCTACGGACAACAAAAACTCAATAAACAATGACTTTGCATTTTTCCTTTCTAAAGCGCCACTTCAGAAAGAGCGAAACTAGTTAGGGGGGCTGTTTGATTCTCAACCACTGCTAAAGTTCACCACTTCCTAAGTTACACAACTGTCTAGTTCACCAGAAATAGATGCAAAACTGCAAAAATAAAACGGAGCAATTCCGATAGGGTCCTCGCACTGCAGTGCTCGGGCCCTAATAAAACGTTTGAAAAGACACTTGCATGCCTTCAAAAAATAATAAATCCTGGAGACACAAGCAATTGATTTGTCAAGGTGAATAAAAATCTTTATAGCAAAGAACTCCATTCATTGAAGGACATTAAGTCTCCGTTTTATTTAAAGATTTTTATTAGTCACAAAAATGTTGTTGCATGAAGCAAACAAGGTTGAAGAAAATTTTAAAAAGAGAGAGAAGGAATTGCTCCAGAAAGAACATTTGCCATCACATGAGTCACTCAACAACAGAAGTTCTCATTAGGGGGGATGCTTTTCTATTGTGATCGTTTGTGATCTTTTATGTCCTATAAACATGTCATGTTTATTTCTGTATGTAAATACATCCGCGCAGCTCTCTCGGAGTTGAAAACGGGCATGCAAAGTTTATTTTGGGCTGCGTTTAACTCGACATACAAGAAAATGTGTCAAAATGCCCGACTTGGCTAATATTCTAGTCAACACAAGTAGGTTACATCTTGGTGAATGTAAATAGCTGGGAGAAACTAAGCTGTGTGTCAGTATATAATTATAGGTGTGTGCATTAGTTCTTAAAGTGATAGTAGCCTAATAAACCTGCTGTTGTCCCGATAATGTAAAAAAAAGAAAAATCACTCATTGTGATTTAGAAGCTTTTATAGAAATTATTGTAGTCCTTAATAAGCTTGACGATACTTTACTTTTATTAGTTGTGCTAGTAGAGACTACTGTTTGTACTTCTCTCAGTAACTTGCAAAACTCTCTTTAAAATCAGCATTGAAAACAATCGTGATAAGATCGTAGATTAAGATATCGCCCACACCTGGTTCTTGTCATTCGCTGCATTTCCTCAGTTTACCGGACGTAGGCCACAATGCACTAAACCCACAAACCCCTAATGTTTCCACCCACATACACGTTCTTTAATCAACGTGCTCTGGTAAGAACGACGCATACAGAAACTTTCAAAATGAGTCAAGAGGTGCAGAAAAGAGCTGGGGTCCTTCTCAACATGAATGCAGCATTACTGTGTGGTAAAGCTGAGAGGTGTTACTAAGTAATGCTGTCACATGGTTAGAACTTCTATAGAGTCCAAGCTAAACTTCAATGGACTTGTAAGCAACCAGCTATTACAAAATTAGTAATTGTAAGCAAACGGAGTCATGCAGAATAACTACATCCCACAAAATATTTGACATTGTTTATTTTACATTAAACAGAGCAACATGGAATTATAAACTATACAAAACTCAGTTGCAGTCCTTTAGTGCCTATACAAACGGGTGCATTTCAGATGATTCAAGGGGAAAATCACCTTGAATCATCTAAACCAGAACAGAACACTCCCAGGAAGAGATTTCTTAAATAAATAAGAGACTTGAATAACAATACACATATAGATAACACTTATATTATGATCTTCAAATTATTTTTGACTCCTCTCAAAGCTTTACAACTGTTACAAAAGGGGAAAAAAACTGAATAAACAATACCATTATTATATTCATATTTTTTAATCATTCTACTTGTTGTTCCTCAAAACTTAATGGAATTTAGTCTGTGACATATATGCACATATTCTTGAAGTGAGTAAGTCTCATCCACTGAAATGTTTCAAATAGCAACTTTTACTCGTTTTAAAGTTGTAAATGCTCATTTTGTGAGGTCTTTAACGTACTGGAGGCCTTGTTTGGTGTAGTCACTAGCTGTGGACGGGGCGACTGATAGGGCATGGAAAGACTTCTGGACCCCTGAGTGAAAAAATTAAGTTATCAGAAGGATACATTGGCAGCCTCTGAACTTGGTCAATACTAATTATATTACATCATAATCAATAATTATATACAGGCACTGGACTAAATATAAATCCATCAGTCATCACTCCCGAAATTAATTCAATGGGTCATCTTGTTAATGCTATAAATTAATTACAGCAATAAAAGAAAATGTCATCATGAACAAGAAAATGAACAACATCACATTAAACCACAGAAATTCCAAAATGATTTTTCCCTTACATTCAACTTCCAGAAGTGCATTCATCTTCGCCATGCTAGATTCTTTTAGTTGACTAGTGCTATATGTTATATTAACAAGAACATAAATGGCATTAATAAAGACACTTAAACTGACAAGCGATGCAATATCACATTTAGAATCAAATGCAATTTATCCACTGAACGTGATATAGTACAGCTTGTCAGTGATCCACGGCTCTGTGTATTAAATGTCGCTCCATCTAAAAGCCTGTAATGGAGATTTACTGGTACTATTAATCACAGAATCAGCTTTACTGAAGAGATGTGCATGACAATCACATGCGATTAATCGTGCAGCCCTTGTTTGTTGATCACAAAGTACAAATTAGAGGAGTAGAGCCTCCTTTCCACTGTCTCCAACAAACGACAAGCAACAGACCGGAAGTTATTCATTTCCAATGGAAAGTAGTGCGGGAGCTGCGTGGACTTCCGATCATATGCATATGTGGAAATTTCGGATCTGATTTGAGCTTCGGATGCATTGAAAAATTGTAACTTCTGCGGCTAGACCATATGCGACCGCCCGACTGAATGTGATGTATTCTAATAAAAACAACTCAAACCTATCGGTGCGAGGTCAGAATTACCAATATTTTCTTCACTTCAACATTATTATTTTAACACTATTTCTGTGAAATGATGCTTTAGAATGATTATGGCAGAAATAATTATTTTATAATTATTAAATCATTATTTACGTTGATTAGCCCATAAAACAGTACCGTATTTTCCGCACTATAAGGCACACCGGATTATAGAAACATATAATTTTAGATCTGTTTTCATATATAGGGCGCACTGGATTATAAAGCGCATAGAATAGAAGATACTGCAGTCAAACGTTTGACTGGGTTTGTTTTATGCAGCCACTAGATGGAGCTGTGATAAACGGAATGTCAACATTTTAACAGATTATAAGGCACACTGTCGTTTTTTGAGAAAATTAAAGGCTTTTAAGTGCACCTTATAGTGCGGAAAATATGGTACTGTTTTTATTTTGGGTGGTCATCTGATTTGTGACGATGCATTCATATATATCCAAACATTAATTAAAATTATACATTTTACCATAGTGAATATGCAGAAGTAACGGTTGCTGCATGACAGGTTTGAAAGTTCTGCGTGATTGCCACTAGAAATGCGACAATCGTGTCCGAATGTCATGTGCAGTGGAAAGGCAGCTTAAGACTAAGATGCAGAGTGTATTCAAATAGTGTATCCATTACTGTCTAGAGTGTGTGGAATGGTGTGCTGTGATTGGCTGTTACTGTTTACGGAGCGTGGAATGGTGCGTTGTGATTGGATGAGCGGATATATAGGATTCTTCAAAAAAGGGAGACTGGCACTATTCGCGGTTTGGAAAAAAAGGGAGAAAACATGACCTAATAACTCTGCATATATCGCATTTTGCATAAAATTAAAAAATAACTTTTCAATATCGACCAGAAACAATACTGATTTGGGCGGAAACCGGTTTGGTTTTCACACACACACACGCACAGACACATATATATATATTATGTTTACATTATGTGTGTGGTAAAAACTGATTATATACTAACATCTTTCACCAAATACATTATTATTTACCTGAGTTCCATGCATCCAGTGGTGAGAACTCAATTTTGGGCGTGGCAGGAAGCTAAAATATTCCACAAAAACAAAAACAAAACTAAAACATTCAAATAAAGCAACTTAAAACAACACAGAATAATACCACACAGACAGCACCATAAGAAGTATCTGGTCAGTATTACACATCAGTTATAAAAATAGTCATATACTACCATTCTACAGTATGAGGTCAGTAAAAGTTTCTTTAATGTTTTAAAAGCTTATGCTCACCAAGGCTGCATTTATTTAAAAGCAAATAAAGTAAAACAATATTATTGTTAAATATTATTACAATTTAAATGTTTTCTATTGGAATATATTCTAAAATGTAATTTATTCCTGCAATGCAAAGCTGCATTTTCAGTATCCGGTCTTCAATGTATTCTAGTGTATTCTTATACCTGCTGTCACACCTTTGTAAATAAATATCAGGTAAGTTCACATTGATGACTTCAGTGCTTATATTATATCTTACTTTAAATCCCCTTACACCGCATCAAAAGTCAAAGGCTCTACTTTCGGTTTCATTAATAAACTCGGTTTCAGAACTTCTCATACCTGGAAGCCGAAATACTTCATCCACTCCTCCACAGCAGGTGGGAAGGCATCTTTAGCTCGTCCCAAGGCGACAGATCCCTCTTTACCATTTCCAAGAAGCCCTGAATCATAGGCAACATAAAGGGCGCCACCTGCAAGGGTAAGTTTTGTTGCAAACCTGAAGCAAACATCAACACAAATTCAGTCATTCGAAGTCAAAAACCACAGTGAGATAAACAGTAGAGATGTTTGCCATCTAACGTTACATTAGTTATTATGAAAAGAATAAAATAAAATAAAATAATATATATATATATATATATATATATATATATATATATATATATATATATATATATAAAGTATAGTAACGTTTTAGATTAATTGAAAATTCAAAACAAAAAGCCAATATTTCATGTCATATTGCTTTCACTGCTTATCTTCTTGCTAATAAATAGCAGAGTAACGTTAACTCTTCTTAACCTATTTAAACACATTCTTATTTAATTTATTACTAATACATATATTTAAAACTATATAAAATATAATAATGCACAAAATATATCAATCAGCATAACTCTCAAGCCCAAACTGACACTTGTATGCTAACTGCTAATTAGCTGCATATACAACAACGCAATAATACTAACTTGACTACAGGCAAAATTTTGGCAGCCATGGTCCTAAAAGTTAAGCTATGCTAAATAGCACAAAACGGTGAACTAAAACCCTGCTTTACAGGATATGTTGCTTTATCTTGACAGCTAACTTCACTGACAAGGGCATTTGCTCCAGCACTATGCTCCAGCAGCACGAACTGCTGTGCTAGCATTGAAGTTCGTTTTGAATGCAGACTTTCACTATCCGCACGTTCGACAAAATAAGCGTCGCGTAAATAAAAAGTTAATTTGAAAAAAAAAAAAAAAGTAAATAAACGATTTTAAAGCAGACCAGTTACTTTAATAGACTTGTGGTGTTATTTATTTGATGAATGTGCCGCCACAACAACTCGCTGAACTTAATGTCAGCTGCTTTGTTTTAGTATTATTATTAATTGTTTATCATTCAAATATTAATTAAATGTGATATTGGGATTAAAAGTTAACAGGATAACATTACTTCAATTAACTTCAACGCCAAAAAAAAAATTCATACTCGTTAGTTTAACCATGTAGTATAGCCTAACCTGACTTTTGGGTTTTATTTCCGTCATTTTGTTCTGCATTTTAGAAACACACACGCACACAAATTAAAACATACGCTGGATTAAAAATAAACATTTAAATAATAACTATAACGGTTGTTAATATCCCGGTTATAAAACATACAGTGTGCATTTATTGCTCACAAGATTATTTCCACCACATAAATCGTATTGAACTTTGTTACGACTCCGCCTTTTATGCTTTTGACACACATATGATCCGGCTCTGCTGGTTCGGTTATAGCACTGATTTTCGACAGTTGATCGGTTCAGCTGCATACTTCTGTTAATTTGTTAATCTTCCACAGCTCTCCTCAAATGAATCTTTATGCCAAGTTGTTGCTGGGCAGCATATGCGTTGCTTTCATTGCGCTTCGATGGAGTGCTCCGTCATTTAATAAGGGTGAGCTGAATTACCTTTCTGTTCGTCTACGTGTAATAAAATGTATTAATCGTATAACCTGTCATACCACATAAGTCATGTGCAAGACCCGTGATTAATCAAACCAGGATTTAGGAAGAATAGTTGTTTTCTTCCTTTCTTCTGGCAAGATTTGTGGTTGACCTAATACTCTTAAGGCTGTTCTCTGTTGTGTAATCATTTTGAAATGGGACATTATTCCCTCTTTAAATTATTTTAATATATTCAGCAAAACCCAGGTATCATACGGTTTTATTCCACAAAATAAGAAATATTTTATTTATTTTTCCCAGAAATTATCAAATATAGCCTGCATTCAAATTCAGCATAAACACTGTGTAGGAAAATACAATACAAACCAATATTAACTAGCAATAAAGTACATAACTAAGTACTAACAAGTCATGCCATTTATTGTTATCTTTTTGTGTCACTTTGAGATATTATAATCAGCTGTGTTGTGCAAGGCAAGATAACAATTGTGTGAATAAATAGATATGCATTATGCCATTTTGCTAGCTAGCTATTGTTTTTAATGTTGTGTTTTGCACCATCGTAGTGAATAGACGAGTGTGTTTAAGAAAGAAGCATGACCTGGTCTCTGTTAAACTGGGAATTCGTAACAGTTTTAATATAGAATTGATAATCTCCCATTTAGATAATTGAAAACTGATTTTCTGCTTTGAGAATGAGATAATAATTGATGTCCAACATTTGATGGTCATCAACAAGAACTTGCATGATGATTATGAAAGTGTCCCACAGATCATCACATATTTTCTCATGTATAAATATTGAGGGATTTTGCCACAAACCCCACCAAGAATCAGTCATGGCTTTAATTTACATGGCCACAATGACATGTATACAGTAAAGGATGTGTGACACTGACGAGCAAAGGAACATCTCTCTCCTGCAGCAGTTGTACTGCCTTATTTTGCCCTCAGACTAATCAGTTTTACCACAGAGCGTTTGTTGGAGTACAGAGAGGCTATTGGAGAAGTTTAATGTAACTTGCTACCCTCAATCGACGTGACTAATGGGAAAAGGCCATACATAAAATCTTTTAACAAACTGATAAACCTAGAAAGCTGGATTTGTCATTTGACCTTTATGGACATTAAATACACCATTATGGCATTATGAGGCGTTTCTATGCAATGACTGTTATTTTTCTATTTATACTCTCGCCTAACCATGCCATCAGATTGGCGGTTGGAGTTCTCGACTCCATAGCAGATTTCATCGGCCAAGAAATCAACCAAAAGGCCGTCTAAGCGACAATTTAAAGCTATGTTGGTTATGTTTTGCATTCTGTTTAGTGGCATGAAAATCTAAAGTCGATTCTAAAGACACAGACATCTCTCTGAATCCCTGTAGAATTCAATCAATCAAATGACATCTTTGAAACTCCCAAACCAGTTAGCATTTTGTGTGCCTCATGCATTAGACATTTACCCAACAGTTGGTGGGCATGCAAACAGCATCAGTTCTATTGACTTTTGATGCATTGGTCGTGTTAAGGGCTGTTTCTATTTTATTTCTATTGTTTTTCTACATGAACGTGCTAGACAGACATGTTTGAAAAACACTCTGGGTGAATGGCTCGATTGTCAACATCATATGAACTATGTCTTTTTCAGAGTCCTTGAAAGGTGCCAGGGTGCTGGTGACTGGTGCCAGTACTGGCATCGGCGAGCAGTTGGCGTACCACTATGCCCGTTTAGGAGCCCAACTCGTTATCACGGCGAGGAGAGAAAATGTCCTAAAACAAGTCAGTTGGGTTTTCATCTTTCATTCATCATTTACACGATTCACGGAAATCTCTGATCGCTTCGTTCATCTCAACTCAGGTTGTGAGTAAGTGCTTGGAAATGGGGGCTCAACGGGCCTTGTTCATCCCTGCGGACATGGCGAGCGCCTCCGATGCTGAAAGCGTGGTGCAGTACGCCATCGAACAGCTTGGGGGTCTGGATTACCTGGTTCTGAACCACATCGGGCCCAGTCCGTACAGAATGTGGGATGGAGACGTGGAGCACACACGATGGCTGCTAGAGGTGTAGAATCACAATGAAAACAATTTGTATCGACAACAGTGACTTTGTTAGTTCCCCCAAAAACGAATGTGTACCAAAAAGGACATACTTTAAAAGCAATGTAGTTCTCAAATCTCAATCACACTTCATTATTTTAATATTTGGGTTACATATGATGCCATACAACTAAAACATGTTATTTGATTTGTCATTCAATTCTTATAGGTGAATTTTCTTAGTTATGCACAGATGACTCAGAAAGCTTTGCCTACTCTTGAAAAGAGTAAAGGATCAATAGTTGTTGTTTCTTCCCTGCTAGGTGATGAAAATATTACACTTTTCTCACAATTGTCACTGGTTTAACAAACAAAAAGATGTTTGGAATAACGGCCAAATCTTTTCTGCAGGAAAATTATGCGGCCCCTTTGCTTTGCCGTATGCCGCAACAAAGTTTGCACTCAACGGTTTCTTTGGAGGCCTGCAGCATGAGCTAGCTATGCAAAAAAGCAATGTGTCCATAACCATCTGCACACTCGGCCTGATTGACACAGATAGCGCCATGGAGAAAATCAAGTAAGAACATGCTAACATCAAGATCTTTGGTTATCTATGCTAATAAATGCAATGCAAATTTACAGTTAATTAAAACTGGACTCGAAAAACTTTTAGACAAGTAATTTTTAGAAACGTATAATATATATATACCTCTAGTGTAGAACAAAACACCATTAAAAGGAATCAAACAACAGATAACAAAGCGGCAAAAATTATTAAACAAACTTAATGCATCCAGGCCAGTAGATGGCAGTATACTGTCCAAAAATATAAAACAAAAAAAGACAAAAGTGAAAAGGAACAAAAAAGTTCAAATTTAACAATTTAACAATATTTAAAATGGTAGGGTTTCAATTTTGCATAGTGGTGCTAGCTCAGTACTACTTACTAACAAACAAATTGGCAAACAAAGTCTAATTTGTGGTTATATTTAACACTTGTGCAACTCAAACAGTATCAGACATCACCTTGAGTTGCTGATAAAAGGCTCATTCTTCATATCTCTTATGTGTTTAATGCAGAGGTTACATCAATATGACTGCCTACCCTGCACAAGAGGCCGCCTGGAACATTATCGAAGCTGGAGCGTCTCGACAATCTGAGACCTTTTACCCTTGGTACACCTTCTACGCCTGTCTCTTCAGAGACTGGTTCCCCTACTTTAGGGATCAAGCGATTCAAAACTCCTACACATATAATCCGCAAGTTGATAAGGACCCAGTTACTGGAAGCTGACAGATTCATCGAAATCTATGTGTGGAGCAGAGCATTAGCCATTAGCGCATGTGCTTTGACACACACCAAGCCAATGGTGCTCATGAGGTTGATCAGTTCTTCTCCCTGTTGTTAAAGATCAAAAATAAAGCTTTATGATGAAATAACATTTAACCTACTGAGAAACATTCCACGATTAAGGTGATTTGTAGTACATTACCAAGAACATATTGCTGCTGTAAAGCTTAAAAGAGTTTAAACATTGTGTATTTCGCCTGTTCACAAACTGTATGCACATTTTGGCAGAAGCTGTTTGTAAAGTTTGTTAAAACCCATATATTTCATGTAATCAGGACTTTAAACTATGTTTGTGTGTATACTAAACTACTTAATGTAAAGCACTCTGAACTTACCTCATATTTTCTTACCAGTTACACACATTATCCATGTGTCTGAGGCGAATATCTTGTATAGACTCGACAATAAAGACGTTCCAATAAAAGCTTGCCGCCTGAGTTTTACTGCTGACAAAATGTAACATTCACAGCGTACATTAGATAATGAGAAGTTTCAAAACATTTATGGTGTTTTAGACAAGGAATTGCGTCCATAAAGGCACACTCTATGAGTTTTAGTACCCGCAAATTATGCAAATGAGATAACGCGAACTCAAAATCTGCTTTGATTTACAGACTACTATCACACATTTAAATGTGTAATTACAACACTGAGTTGCGTTAAACCTCTAAAAAAAATTGCTGCACCAGTGCATTTGGATGTTATAACACAATATGTCCGAAAGAGGGCAGCAGTCTCTTGACAATAGCGACCACGAACTCTTTTACTTGCACGTGTTCCCCTTTCATCGTCCCAAAAGTTCGTCCATGAGGTAGTTAGGTTGTACGACCGCCAAGATTAAGACTTTTCTCTTCTGAGTGAGTCCTTCATTAGAGAGATGCTCCACATTAATTCCCTGCAATTATCACGGGTGGGTCACAGTATATCAAATTCACAGAAGAGCTAGATGATCTGAAATGAAGCCAGGCTGTATCAATTCTCATGTACTTGACTGGGTTTAAGAGGAGAAATCAAAGCCAGAACCTCCTTGTACTCAATGCGCACTGCCTTACACATTACACAAACACTTTCCCCTTCTCTCTCAGACACACACCCACACATGCCCACATACACTCTCATGATGGGGCCTCGGGGGGAAGGAACGGCCCGGCTGGCTGGGATAGCAGCCAGCAACACCTGCAACAGATTAGGACTCCTAATGCTGAGCAATAAATCCCCCACCCTGTCCAACATCACCATGAAGTGAACTATCTATCTATCTGTCTGTCTGTCTATCTATCTGATTCATGAAACAATTGTTTGGATCTATTCAATAAACCGGATGATTCAGTTCACAAATAGTTTGAATTATTCATTTATTGATTTAACATGCTGTCTGTCTAACTAGGCATTGATCCAGTCAGGTTTGTTTCACTACAATATATTTCCATGCTATCCAAACATTTTAAAATCATAAGAAGAAACACTTTAAATGCATCTAAGCAAAATCTTAAAATGTAACCTCCAAGATCCAGTTTTTAAAAAGCCCCCCAGTGTTCCCAATTAGCAGAATCTAGAAACAGAACCGCGGTTGTTCTGGACCTAGATTTCCTGTTCACTGCATGTGAGACAGTACTAGTCAAGCAGTGAGACGCAGGAGGGGTGTTTGCAGTTAGATGAAAAGGGTGTGTTAGCCCCCCCTCTAGCCTTATAACCTCTTTCTCTCCATGCTTTTCAAAAAGCACACAATGGTTGACACCTGTGTCCTTTCAGAGCGGCCACTGTTATTGTTTACACACTCAGCGGAGCAGAGGAAGAGGCCACAAGAGCTGTGAAGCGGGCCAAAGCAGCAACCCTTTACCTCCCTTCTTCTAATTAGGACTCTTCACTCAGACCCAAACACACACTAGGGGTCTGTGTGAGTTTCTGTGTGAGTATCTATCTATCTATCTATCTATCTATCTATCTATCTATCTATCTATCTATCTATCTATCTATCTATCTATCTATCTATCTATCTATCTATCTATCTATCTATCTGTCTGTCTGTCTGTCTGTCTGTCTGTCTGTCTGTCAGATGTAGCAATGCCTGATTTATAAAATAATTGTTAATTGTATAATTTACAAAATCAGTCTAGAGTGCAGTGTTGCCAAGTCTGTGGTTTTCCGGCGGGATTGGGCTACTTTAACACGGTGAGCGTGATTTGACCAAGTACAACATGTTTCCAGTCAACCAATCAGAATTGAGAGATAACTTTTCTGCAAATGTCAGTTTTAGGCTTACAATCAGGATTAGGTGCTTCTACACCCTTGTTAATCAGCTATCATTTCCCTCTGATTTTAGGAATAAATTATGGGTAAGGTTAGGTTTAGGGGTAGAGATTGGGTTAAATCTGTATTTTTGGACAGTAATGTTAATCCAGGAAAATGTCTTACTAGACAAAATCACGGCGACCACTTAAACACGGTTGCGGCGGGTTGTTTTCATGTCCGCGGGCTGAAGTGACCCAAATCATTCGATATTTACCCTCTGAAATGTATTTTATTGGGAAACCCTGCCAAAAATCATATATTTTACCCCCCGGAACGTGATTTTTAATGGGAGACCCCGCTCGAAAGGCGATCAGGCTAGTTTTGGGCTAAAGGTGGGCTATGGTTTTGTTGTGAAAACCTGGCAACCCTGCTGGGGTGCATTTCCTGTACAGCCATGTTACTCGCTGATTCCACCATAGTATGATGCAGTGTTGTAGAAATGAACTATTCATGACTGTTTCCCGAACATGGTCACATTTCCATCTTTTGAACCACGTTAGTTCAACAACAGGGCCATTGTTAATGACATCACATGCATGTCATGTATCTTATTGAGGACATGCCAAAATACATAGATTGAAATGGATTTATATTTAGATTAAATGGAATGGAGTTTTTTTTACATGTTAGCTTGTTTACTGTGCCCAAGAGCATATTTATTTAAGCCCTTATGTCTTAGTAACAAGAAACTATGCTTCTGCAGGTCGAGAGCTGTTTTCCAACCATACCGTAAGTTTGCGACACTGTTTGCGAATGTTTGTTAGAACTGTTTTCGCGAAACACAGAATCGTTGAACCACGCTGATAAACGATAGAACTTGCGACCATATGCTTTTGGGAAATGTACCCTTGAATGGTTCTATCAACTGGCTGTCTTACTATACCTTTAAGCACAGGTTTTAGGGTGAGTTTCCAGATGGTGATTGTACTTCATTGGATATGGCGAACAACAAAAGGATATTTGGGCTTATTTGTTGTTTTTTCATGCTAGCTACAGGAATCATTTGTGTGGTTGTCTGTTGGCTTGTATTTGTGGTGATGTACTGATTAAATTAGGGGGCATCTGTCATGAGTCTGAATGTGTTTGCGGGCATTATTTGGACATGTTTTCTCCCTGTATCTGGGCTTAATGAAGTCCCATGCACAATTACGCATCTTTCTGTACCCTAGCTCTTCTCTTTCCCCCCGTTTTGGGGGGCACATGGGTGGCAGGGTGGGGGTTGGATGAATTCTTCTTTCTCTCCCTGTCTCTTTTTCTCCATAAAGGAGAGAAAGACCAATTAACAAAGAATGAGAAGTGAACCGTAAATACCCTCAACAAGGCCCAGCAAGAACAAGAACTGGCCTTTTCTCTATATCTCTCTCTCTTTTCCCCCCATCTTCTATCCCCTCCACCTTTCACAAAGGGAAGGCTCGGAGCTTACAAAGTGCCAATTAACACTGAATGTTTGGCCCTTGCGCTTCCCTCCCAGAGCCGCTGACAGCGATGGTGTTTGGGTTAATACCAAAGGCCTGCAAAGAATTATAATTCTCCTCCTTCGCCGCCCTCCCCCATCCCTCTCTCTCCTCCTATCCTCAATCCCTTTATTTTGTTTCCAATGGGGCGGTTTTACAGTTCAATGCACGTTCAAAGGGTGATATAAGATGACTTTCCAAAGAATTTTGTTTGGAGCAGAGGGAAGAGGCAGGGTAGGGGTTGTCATTGTGGTGGGGTGAATGGTTAAAGGACAGCAATCTAAAAAATAAATAAAAAAACTGAGGCTTCCTTTAGTTAGTGGTGTTTGGTAAGCATTTTGAACACAACCCAATTACTAAGGGGTTGAACTGACTAAACGTCTGGCCACTGTAAAGGCCTGTTCACACCAACGACAGTAACAATAGTTATATCACTTTAATTCAAAAGAATAACAGAGTCTACACCACAACCACAATGATAATGGCAAAGTAAAGCCAATGATATCCTTGAGATCGCTTCCAAAAAAATGTTCTAGATGTTAAATGATGAGAAATATTGACAGCCAGCCAGAATCCACCCGACATAAAAGCGTAACAGTGAATCAACTCCATTTTTGGGTTAGTTAACCCCAGAATATGAATTACTCACCCTCAAGTCATCCTAGGTGTATATGATTTTCTTCTAATATAATTCTGACTGGATTCGTCTGGAAAATAAAAGGCATATACACCTAAAATGACTTGAGGGTGAGTAATTCATGGGCTAATTTTAAATTACGTTAATTAGCTCAAACACATCCTATGTGAGATTAATAATATATTTATGCAACAAAACATTAGGCTAATATCACATGCTAGTCAGAATAGGATTGCTAGCATTACAATATTTTTCAATTTGTCTTTGTACAATATTCAAACGTAGCGTAAATTATTGCATATTATAATTTCGCATGTTTTGCACTGGTGACTAAAATTAGATTTCGTTCTGAACAGAGTAAAACTGACTAAAATATCACATTTGATGAAAGATGACTTATGGCCATTACTAACAAAGTAACATTGAGCACCCAAGCAATCACACATCAATGTCTGCAAATACGTGAAGCTGCAACGCACTTACTGTACTGTACCTACTGGAGGCTTCAGTGGGTGTCACCAAGCTGGTTTTGTGAATTGTATAGCAGTGACATGACTGTTTCTCTTCTTTCCCTGGTCTCATAAATCAACAGGCTAAATAAAAGAGAGGGCAAATGGGGTTAAACCCTTGAACATGCCCACGTCTCCAGTCTGGACATCCTTCACAGTCAATGAGGGATCAGTTGATCATCAGTGAAGATCACGGTATAAAAGGAAAATGTGACCTGAAATTAACCTTGTCTAGTCTTGAGTCTAAACCCATGACATTTTGCTGATGACAGTGAACTGCAGAGTATGTAATTGTAGTGACCATGAAAAAAAATGGTTAGACCATTACTTTAAATTAGACTTTATCAGGTGAATATATAGTGTAAAACCCCCAAAAACTGTATACTAAGATTTTTCCAATTAGATACCCACATACATATTTGCTCAATTAATAAATCTAAACTATGTAAATACAACCTATATTTCTAAGACTAATAGAAATCAGTCTTTTTAACATGTGACAGGGACAACTAGATCTTCAGTGCTGGATTCAAATAGACAAAATATGCATTTTCTCTTCCTCTTGCATCTGTTTTTGTGCCGGGCTGGAATTTCCCAAGTGTGTGTCGTGTGAAGCGCTGTGTCTGCTTGTCTGGGGCCTATCTGACCTCTTCAGGAAGGTGTGTCTGAAAGAAAGACAAAGCTACAGACAGAGAGAGCAGTTGGTCGACAAGTGTTGTTCGGCGCAGTGACTCAGGAGACAGAGGGTGATGTGAAGGTCAAACAGAGAAGAAAGAGGAAAAACAAACATATATAAAGCCTATACAGTATAAAAAGATCACTGAACACGACCATCATGATGTCATCAACCGTCACTATCGATCATGGGTAAGGTATTTACTTCCACTTCCACTTTAAACATAATGTATCATAGTATTCTATATATTGTTAAACTAGAATAATTCTACATAGCTTCATCTTTACATACGACTTAGAGACAAACATAGAGATGGTCGGTTGAAGACGGCGTGTCAGCTGGAGAGCGGACCAATGGAAATGATTAAAGAAAATATCCAACATCTGGCAGCGGTTCCCCCAGAAGACGAATTTCAAAGTGTATGCAAATGACGGCGTAAAAAGCAATTGCACAGGATCTACCAATTTGGTATCTTATTCACATCTTGTTCCGTGACTTTTGACCGCGTGTATTCATACATTTATGCATGAAGGCACTGTGTCCCACACACATACACACTCGAACCTTTCATGGGCAACCTGTTGTTTTTCTTAAAGATGACCCTGAAATTGTTCAGACTACACTGCATCCCCTGCCATTGGCTTTGGACTTACAAAGACGCAGCTGTGAACTGATTTATGATGATTTGTGAGATAATTATGTGAACTTTGTGGGAGTGAACTCTTCACATAAAAAAAAGAAAACAGACAATACATAGGCTTAGTTAAGCTCTAATATGTTGTTGATTACCACCTAAAAATAATAGAGGGAAAAAGGCAAAATTGTAGCTAAGACTTAGTGTATGTCAACATGGAAATTGTCGCTTACTGCTTACTGAGCTTTTAATGCTGATATTTCCACTTAATATTCACTTTTTATCATACATTTTAAGATTGCCCCCTACTGATGAGAATAACGAAACATTAAAAAGCCATTCCATGCAGAGTTCACTTCTTAAAGGGATAGTTCACCCAAAAATGGGCATCCTCATGATAAAAATTAAATTAAATACAAATTATAAAGTGCTTTAGGGATGAGAAATTTATGTAGTCCAAACTGGAAATGCGCATTTTAACATTTCCAGTTTCATCGTTCTTTAGTCAATGTGTTTTTTTTTTTTTATGGGTTGGTTTTAAAGGGTTAGTTAAACCAAAAATTTAAATTCTGTCATTAATTACTCACCCTCGTGTCGTTTAAAACCTGTAAACCATCTTTGGAAAACAATTTGAGATGTTTTTGATAAAAGACCCTCAGACAGCAACTCGACTGACACGTTCAAGGCCCAGAAAAGCAGTAAGGACATTGTTAAAATAGTCTTAGTGACATAAATGGTTCAACCATTACGTTGTGAAGCTGTAAAGAATACTTTTTGTGAACTTTATTCAACAATTTCTTCTCTTCTGGTTCAGTCTCCGCCGCCATTCAGGAGAGTACCATGATGCATTTGTGTGATGCTGTTGATTCAGGGAACTGGCGTTTTGATGTAGAACGTGAATACACTGCGCCTTGTTTACAAACAGAGGAATGCACATGCATGCATGTTGTGAACATGCGTCACAGTCTGACACAAAAGAGAAATTGTTGAGTAAGGTCAAAGAGTATTCAAAAAGTATTCTCGTAGCTTCATAACATGAATATAACGGTTAAACCACTGACACATGGACTATTTTATCAATGTCCATACTACCTTTCTGGGTCTTGAATGTTCCAGTTGAGTTGATGTCTATGCAGGGGCAAACGCTCTCAGATTTCATCAAAAATATCTTAAATTGTGCTCCAAGGATTAATCAAGGTCTTATGTGTTTTGAACGACATGTGGGTGAGTAATTAATGACAGAGTTTTTGGGTGAACCGTCCCTTTAAATGCTGAAAATAAGGTCTGTGGCTCACACAAGCAAATACTGATTTATTTTTTATTTTTTTCAGTAATACCCCTAGTGGGTGAATTATTCCTTTAGTAATATGAACCTAAAGTACAGCAAATAGCCATTGCAGAACATAAATGATCCGATCACCGACTTGTCTGCAGATGATATGGCATACATATACTCCATCTCAGTTGTGGCTTTGATGGTGGCACAGTAGCAGGGTAATCTCTCTACACAGTAGCTACTGTTTCCCTCCATCCACCCCCTCTCTATGCCTCCCTCCAATGCCCCAGTCTCCCCCAGCTCCGGTCTCCCCTTCACAGCTTGCTGTGACCCATCTTGCACCTCCCGGAGTCCACAACAGACGCTTGGTGTGTGAAGAGGGTCAGGAGTTCAGTGCGCGACTCCGTCCGTCCCCCCTCTCTGTGCAGTGAGCGCCTCACGAGGTTTATAATTGTCTGCTGTTGGCATCCAGGGCAGGTTCAAGCGCAGTGCAGTACTGGACAGAGAGAGAGAGAGATGTGTCTTATTAAACAGTCACTGATTAGATGCAACTAATTGACAGGGCCTTGTTTTTACTCTCCTTTTCCCAGCTTTAGCTCCCTTCCTAACAGACATACAGTACACACACGTCCATCTGTTCAGCAAGTCCTTGTTATTCATCCTCTATTCATTCACACAGAGCTGCTGAACTCTTTACTGTACTGTACATATTTGTACCTTAATTAAGGTGTATCTTTATATGTTGGTTGCCTTCAACGGTTGAAGAATGTTGTTTTTAAAAAGTTACATGTTGGTCTTAAAAATAAATAAATAATGAAAAGGAAAGAAATGGTAGCCTACAGCTTCAAAGACAGAAATATAAGAAGTGAAATAAATAAATAAATAGATTACAATATACTACATTCATAAGGCATTCTCAAACGTATTAAGTGAACCATTTGTATCCTGCCATCTACCTAACTGAATCAGGAAATGAATGAATGCCATGGTTCAATTGTAATCCATAGGCAACGTGTCATTAGTGTCTTGCTAAAGCTTGAAAAAGTGTGTGCACACGCTGGAAAAAACGAGAGCGGTAAGTGTAAAAATACAAGAGAGAGAAGTGCAACAGCAGTAGAGCAGATGTGGCTGGAGTGCAGCCAAATTCAACCTCTCTGTAGTCCATAACCCTCATCTCAGGAGAATGCTGAGGAGACAATAAGAGCGAACCAAAGGATCAGAGAGAAAGTGCAAGTCTTTCATCTTCTTCCATCCTCGTTCCGTCACCCGAGCGTGTCCTGATGAACTCGGTGTTGATAAAAGTCGCATATTTCTTGGACAAAACCTTTGCTGTTGTGTCCTCGGCTTTCACCATGACCCAGTTTCATGCGAGCAGATGGTTCGGACTGATTGCTAAATCAATAAATCAACCAAAGAATGAGTTTCCACATTTTACGCTCTTAGATGAACGGCGAGAAGATGACAAAATTGGGCAGCTGCCACCATCCGATGTTCTGATGTGGACTTTCTCAGGCGAGTGTTTGGTCTTTGGAGAGTGGCTGTGAACATCCGTCTGCAGATGGCCAACACATTGCATTCCAGACAGGCCCTTCTGTCTGGACTGGACCAGGAATGGCTCAGTTCCGCCTTCATGGCTCTCCAGGGCCACATGGAACTGTGCGTCCCTCTTAAGAAACACCCGCAAGATCTTGTGTGCGACAATTCAAATTCACACTTATTCATTGAAAAAAAAAAGCCAAAACTCATGGCTACTTTTGTGGTTGTCAATGGTAAAAAATAATCTTGGACACATTTACCAGACAAACCCTGTCAGCTTTAAACAGTATGGATTAGCTCAGGCTAGCATGGGAATTCATTCAGTATTAATATGGCCTTCAGATCAGGAAAAACAATGGCTGATAATGGCCCTTCAATTTGTCACTGAACACATTTTGGATTTTTGCCATGCATATGCTGAGAACGTTGGCCTTTCGCAGTATTTCAGCCAGTTTACATGAAAAGAGACTGGGAACGTGAGATTTGCCAGTCAGAGTTACAATTTGCTCAATTCGTTCCAGATTATATTCCTGTTGAAAGTGCCTCATCTCGATCCAAATGCTCTGACGATGAGACCATTAGAAGAGAAAGAGCTCATTATTACATGCGCCGTATTCTTTCAGACGGTTCGTTGAGATGGAGATGCTTCCAAGCAGCATCTGCACGACTCAAACGGACCAGATGTGTTTCTGGCTCCATAGCCAAGTCTTTAAGCAGCGGCGGACCGTGCCTGCTGCCTCCCTGGGGTGCCTGGAATAAAAGCACAACTGTTAACAGGTAGCCCCCTCTACCCCTGATGCCCCATATAGACTGCGTATAGGAACAGATGGAATTGTTGGGGTCTGCCGAAACAAACAAAGAAGCAGATGAGAAGAATCGCCAGCTTCTTGTAAAAAAGACTTAATCAAACCTTCTACTCCAGACGTAGACTCCCCCCAGCCTTCTCAAGCCCAGCCCCCTCAACTTTGACAAAGGCAAGCCAGAAAGTTATTTTCATAACCTCTTTTTAACGCAAATAAAACTCTTGGGGAAAAGGAGCTGGGCCAAATTTGTCTTTTACACCAAGAGAGATCGCCGAAGGGGATCACCGGGATTGGAATGTTTGACTCCCTTCCTCCCAAAGATCAAGGGGGGTCTTAAGCTACTCAACCAGAACTGTAAGGATTATTGGCTTTTTACAAGGAGGCCACTTGTGTTATCCGAAAGACTGAGCTCGTTAGCTTCCTTGTCTGCTCAAAAAAATCCAAAAAGCCATACCTTTCAAGCATTATGAAAGTATTGAGGTCACTTGTTTTTTTTTTGTTTTTTTTTTGTTTTTTTTTACAATTGATTAAAAATGCATTCATACAAATTATGCCTTGTATAAATATCTTCTAATGTTTGATCAAAATGTCAAAACTGAAGCCGTTGAGCTCTATTCATTTCGTTTTTTTTTAAAATCTCGCTCCTCTTCAATCAACTCCAAGCTCGCGTGAATTTTTCAAGTGCAACACCCACACTTCAAATTCCAGTCTACAGCTGATGGACGAAACCAATTTCCCATCCCACACTCTTCCAAATATAGTTTGGTCATTTTAGGCTCCCATTCTCACTATTAACAAACCATTTACTATTACTTTTGCCTCAAACACCTAATTTGCTGCTTATCAATAGTAAGCAAGATAGTTGTTAAATTTAGGTATTGGGTAGGATTAGGGATGCAGAATATAATGCTTTATAAGTACTCTACTAATAAACAGACAATGTCAATAATAGTCAGAATTGCTCCCTACGTGTTTAGGCCCGTTCACACCAAGAACGATAACTATAAAGATAACTATAAAAATAACGATATTAGCGTCCACGCCAGCCAACGATATGTCTGTGTATTCTAAGCGGATGCGCGGATGCTGCTTTAAATTCTCGAGCTCATTACAGCAGGATTGATTCTGATTGGTTGGCAATGTTTTTATCGTTCATCAGAAAAGAAAATCGTTCTGAAAGTGATTCCAACGATATCGTTTCTCTGTGCCTTTATCGTTATAGTTGTGGTGTGGACTCCGCTATTCTTTAATATTGAGAACGATTTTTAGAACTATATCTTTATCGTTATCTTTATGGTTATCGTGCTTGGTGTGAGCGGGCCTTTAGCCTCCATGAAGAACCTTTAACATCCATGGAATCTTTCCATTCCACAAAAGGTTCTTTAAACTGTAAAATGATTCTTTAGATTATTCTCTGAGAGGACAACCCTCATGACTTTGACAATGTCAACAAGTATTAAAATATAAGATAGTTTGACCTTTTTTATAAAAGACTGATCTAGCTGTAAAACATCTAGTGGTACAACCCCTCCAAAAACATAATGATATTTAGGAATGAATACTTAAGAGGTAAATTTTTTCTTCTTCCAAATGTAGCATTGCTAGGAGTAAAATAGCGATCTTTTTGCCTTTCAAATTCCAATTCCAGTTTGAGAACAACAAAGTGTCATGAAATCCAAGAGGCGAGAGGAAGCTGGGTTTAGCGTTGAAAGAACACAAGCCATCATTCAACTGTCTGTGTTTTCAAAGAAAGGGCCTTAGGAAAACACGTTAGAAGCTAGTGAAAGACATGCCATACCTTTACAACACCAAACAGGGCTTAGACTTGCCACCTTGGCTGCTGGCGGTCGGGCTTTTATCAACTATACATACCTGCTGATGCAGAACATGTATTTTATAACTCAAACGGAGATGACACAGCACCTTAAAAACAAAAAGCGCAAAAACATCTGTATAGAAAGTGAACGGGCATGAAAATACACGTGTTATGAATGTGTTTTACCTCTGATGGCCAGTCATGCATTTCTGTTTTGAAAAGCCATGCCATTGAGGGGCCAGTTTATATGCATTGTTTTTTCTTTCCCTCCTTTTTTGTTTTGGTTTCCTCCTCCCAAGCTGCAAGTCTTTAGTCAAAGTCTTGCTTTGACAGGTGAAGATCAACCCGGAGCAGTCACTATTGGCAGCCATGTGGGACTGAAGGAAAAAGGTCGGAGAGGGGTCACCGGAGGCTCAGTCATTCTATACCTATTCAATAATATGCCCAACCCCCACCAGGTCAAAGGTCCCACACAACATACCTTACCCAAAGTTCTCCAATTAGCCCTGGATCACAGTCTGGAAATAAGATTCAAAATGTGAGGAGTGATTAAAGAAATTTATGCTGGTATTTTTCTTTATTTATCGATATAGGGAAGATTTTATGACACAGTTGAAGCTGTATAACTTTATTAAGTGTGTGTTTAAAATGCATTTAGGGGCTTAAGAAATGATATGTGACACTGATAGAGCATTGTGTTAGCAGTACAAAAGGTTGTGGGTTCAGTTCCCAACTGAATCCTGAATGCACTGTAAGTCGCTTTGGATATAAGCATCTGCTAAATGCATAATAAAAATAATAATGTCAACAAATGGAAAATTTGACAGGAAAAACAACAAATTGGAGGCAATTTCCAGAGAAATTACAATGAAGCCCATTTCACCTGTCAAAGATGAAAAATATCACTGGAAAAAGTAAAGTATACTTAACAAGGCTGTAGTAAACACTGGTCATTTAGCAGCAATTAACACTTAATGCCTAGCACATGGGTGAACATAATTTTAGCAACAACTTTCTTCTTTCACCTTCATGATGCACAATAGCACACTATACTACAGTCTGAAGTGTCTATAAACTCTGGTGGACACTGTTTTCGAAAGGGTCTTGTGTAAAGAATCACATCCAAACTAGCCAAATGATACAGTGCATCCTTAACTATGACCTCAAGATGAGGGCTAAAATGCCATAACATGAGAAAAACAGCAGAAACTTTCAATCAGAATCAAATGGTTAACAGTCAAGTGAAAAGAAAAATTTTAATATGAAAGTTATTACAAGTGCTCATCACATTAGCGTAAGTGGATTGAGCTTTCCTAATGTTTCTACAATATATTCACAATGTAATTAGTCACTATTATTCTGTGCTGTGGTACGCTTCGTGAATGTATGGTAAAGACTGACACGGAAGAGATAAAATAGTTGAATACATTTGTTATTTTTGTTTCTTTTGCACACTAAAAGTATTCTCATAAGCTTAATAAAATTAAAGGCTTAGTACTCCCAAAAATGAAAATAAGCTTGTTTTACTGACCCTAAAAGCATCCTAGGTGTATATGACTTTCTTCTTTCAGATGAATCCAATCAGAGATATATTAAAAATAGTCCTTGCTCTTCCAAGCTTTAGAATCAGAGTAGGTGGTTGTTTATGTTCAACAGTCCAAAGTAGTGAACTAAAGCCATAATAAAACGTGCCTTACGTGGCTCCAGGGGGTAAATAAAGGCCTACTGTAACCAATCGGTGCATTTTTGTAGGAAAAAAGTAGAAAAATACGTAGACGGACATTCCGGCAAATGACGTAGGACGTATGCGTTGCGCTCACGGCGGTGATTAATGACGAATGCACAAGAATGGAGGAGAGATAGCAAAACAAAAAGCTGGTCATGAATTAGAAGCACAAAATGAGGATTTGTAAAGAAAAATGTTGAAGGATTTCGATATAAGCCAAGAGGAGACTGGTTTTCTTTTGGTAAAGTAAGCTTCCTTTGCTCATGTAAGCAAACTTGCGAAACTAACATATCTCATAGGCGCGTGCGTGACACCTATGTTTTACGTCATCCTTCAGCAGTCAGCAGAAGTGACAAAAAAAAAAGATTGATAATGTTTTAAATATTGATATTTTTCTCACAAAAATGCATCTGTTCACTACAGGAGGTTTATACCCATGCTTTATTTGACTACTTTTGGACTGTTGGAAAAAAAAACACCCACATACTCTGATTCTATCGATTGAAAGAGCAAGGAACACTTTTAATATAACTTAATATGATTGGATTCACCTGGAAGAAGAAAGTCATATACTGTACACTTAGGATGCATTGAGGGTGAGTAAAACATGGGCTAATTTTCATTTTCGGGGTGAACTAACCCTTTAAGGTTGAAGCACTGATGTCACATGGACTATTTTATCAATGTTACTAGTTGGTTGCTGTCAGAAAGCTCTCAGATTTATTAAAAATGTGTGTTCCAAAGATGAACGAAGGTCTTACGGGTTTGGAACGACATGAGGGTGAGTAATTAATGACAGAATTTTTAGGATGAACTATCTTTTTAAGGTGGTGATATTAGTCAGATAGTTCTTATTGAAAATATTTAGTCATATACATTACCGATTAAAATTGGTAAGCTAACAGCATAATATAGAATTAATGCAAAACTGTAGTGTCACATCAAAACTGAACTGAATTGATATACAGTACAGACCAAAAGTTTGGACACACCTTCTCATTCAAAGAGTTTTCTTTATTTTCATGACTATGAAAATTGTAGAGTCACACTGAAGATACGCCAAACTTTTCACCTCCCCCAATCAAAGTGCTTTTCAAAAAGTCTCCAGGAATTCCACTTGAGGGACAGACACAGATAATTGGTCGCAGATTTTTATTGGCAGGGCACAAAGGGACCTCATATCCTCCTCGATGCAGCTGTCCCATTCACACCCCGCAACCGACCTCCTATGCATCTACTCCCCCGCAGGGTCCACACAAACTAGGCCTCAAACACGGCCCCTTTCATTGGCACAATGAAGGCCTCGGATGCATCCTGACCCTGACCCTCAGACCCTTCCTCTACCACCCCGTGGATCCGTCAACTTCACAGAACTGCCCTGAGCTACTATTTGTCCACTTTGATATCGTGAGACCCATCAATTAAGGATCGCAGGGTGTGCTTTGGAGATGCACCTGTTGGAAGAGTTGCAATTCGATCTACGACTGTTGGTGACGAGGGTCGTGTCGACTTGAATATATTTGCAGTCGAAGCATGACTTCTTTGATGAAAAGGGACCTCCTACAATTTTTGCCACCTTTGGAATGCTGTTGTCTGTTTTTCTGGAAGAACTCTGATCCAGATACTTGACATCAATTTTCAGGTCAACTAGATCACACCAAGAGCTGAGTGGCCATCTGTTGGATTAGTTGATTGATAGGACAAAGGAGACGTCAGAATAAAGAATCTGTTACATTTGTAAATCATACAATTAGAAAATGGATTTTAACACTTCAAAATATTAGATACGACTCTAACATGAGCTGTAACAGGTGACATTATCAAAAAAAAATGTATTTGTAGAAAATATTAAATTACACATTTACATAGTTTAGAGTATAAATTGGAAGAAACCTAAAGTAGAAATTTTTTTTAAAGATCCAGTCACACTTACTGGTAAAATTTGACCTGTGAAATTTGATATATTTCCAGTGGAAATATGTGCAATCAATAGTTTTGGTTAATGGCAGCTTGATCGAAGAGGATCCTGGTTGTTTTAAAAATGACTTCTGCATGAGTGATGCTTCAAGCAACAGACCTTTTTTCACCTGCAAATTTGTGATAAAAATTTGCTAAGGTGAACAGAATTGTTTCTGTTCGCATTCATGATGGTACTGTGAATTTTTTACTTAGGATCTGATCCTCTGCTATCAATGATACATCTGTACTTCTGCAACAGACAAGGAAACGTTTTGGTTGTTAAAAAAAGGTGCGCTCATTCAAAACAGTTGCATTCGATCCTTCGCTGACTGTGCTGATTTAAATGTAGCGGTAATGTTGTTTGTGTGCAAGTTCAGTGATGCAGGTAGTGACGATTCTCTCTGGTCAGTCCGTGATCAGCAGAGCTTACACGTCACGTTTTGGTGATGGTATGGATCACTTGGAACCTCAACTGAGGTGGTACAAAAAAAAGTACCAAGTACCAGGTACTGTACCCCCCCAAAAAAAGTGAACCGTACCGAAAGTGCCATTAGTAACCTCTTTTTTTTCTTTTTTTTCTTTTTTTACCTAAGCGCAAAGGTGACCATTTGTACATTTAATGTGCAAGGCTTCCTGAGTCATCCACTTCCAATAATTTTACTTGTACAAAATCAGTCAGTTATGCTGCTATATATCGCAAACTGGTATTTGTTATTTTAAATTTATTATTATATTCATAAACACATAAAAAAATAATTTAACCATTTAGTGTACTTTGTTATTTACCTATAGCGGACAAAAGATTGGAAATGTCACCAATTTAGGGGGCATTTATACTTTTATATGTTTTGGCTGTTCATTTATGCAAACTTTTGAAAAGGGGTTTTAAAGTGCAATTTAAAAAAAATATATAAAAACAAATGTAATTTGCCAGCTAGTGGTCTGGCATGTATAATACAGCGTTAACATGTTTTGGCAATGTTGTCATCTGTACATGAAACTTTTCAAAATCTGAAACGAAAAACTTTTCTATTTTTAGAACAGTTGTTGTGTAAACATTGATTACTTTGGCAATGGAAAATAAGGTGAATTTAAATAAATATAACAGATTTTAATTCTCCTTCTTCTTCACCCATTTGGCCACTATAGCTTGAAAGCAAAAGCACAGTGGTTGACCAGTGCAGTGCCTGATTAAAAATCCTCAAGTATGATTTGTAATAAACAAATATGATATAAATGACAGGCAATCTGATAGGGCTACAAAACTAGTGTAGCTCATTAAATGCATGATAAAAATACAAGCAAAACACATGCATCTGTTCCTGTCAATCCTTGACATAAAATTTTTAAATGCTCAAAAATCATATTGTGAGGAAGTAGTTGGGGGCCAGTGGGGACACTCTGCCTCTGGAAACAGTTGAAAGGAGGGTAACACATTTTCAGAAAGACCGTTTCCTGTGCTTTCTCCTCACTCTACCTTAATGGATCACATGTGTTGAAATGATGTATTGTACAAGAGAGCAAAGCGTGGAAAAACTATGCGGGGACTACAAAAGGCAAAAAAAAAAAAAAAAAAAAAAGATCCCTCTTTGTGAAAGCCGTGAAGACATTGAGTGGAATTTTCGGGGGAAAAGTAAGATGGAAAGTGATTGTTATACCAGTCAAAGAGAGTCTTGCCGTGCGCAGTGATGGTAGATCTCTTATGCAGCCTGACTAGGCCCTCTCAAGAGACTTTCCAGAGGCCAGAGGTCAACCACCCCTTTCCTGACTTGCCATATGTTAAAGGAATTTGCCAGTGCATTGTGGGAGTTAGACCCCCACAACTTTAAAATTACTAACACATACAGCCCCATGCCTTCCCAGGCAATCTCCCTTTTCTGCCAAACAAAAAGCCATCCAGAGCTCAGCTGCTCCCTCCGAACAACTTAATTATTACTGACTGAATACTAATATCAGTACTAATATTACTATGGTAGTAACAATATTAAAAGTTCCATAGAATGCAAAAATTACTTTTATAAGGTGTTTGAACACAGTTGTGTGGTTGCAGTGTGTGAAAACAACCATCCTATAATGGTAAAATTACAGCCACTCATTGTTTTATAATCCCAATAAATCATAAACAGTCTCTCACACAAGAAGTTCCAGAATGATCACTGCCATAAGTTGGGTCATAGTTGGGAAAGTCCTTCCCATTTGTGACCCTCTCTGCCCTATTTGCATACAAATAGTTTAGCACTGTGGCTAGATTAATTAATTACCACCTGCTTCTAATATTTCATCAAGGATTAATAGTAATGACTATGAATTTCTTCACTGATAAAACAGATAACATCAGAAATACAATAACAAATGTGGATTCTACAGCATTTAATACTTCAGTTTCATCCATCGCACCCAAAGATAAACTGCAGCGCTTTACAACTCTAGGACAGGAAGAGCTAAATAAACGCATTACAGTATCTAAACCAACAACATGTTTATTAGATCTTGTACCGACTCAATTACTGAAAGAGATGTTACCTGTAGCAGAAGAACCATTTCTCAACATTATTAACTCATCATTATCTTTAGGTCACGTCCCAAAACCATTCAATCTGGTGGTTATTAAGCCCCTTATTAAGAAACCACAACTAGATCCTAGTAAACTGGCAAATTATAGGCCTGTTTCAAATCTTCCATTTATGTCAAACATTTTAGAAAATGTTGTATCTGCTCAACTGATCTCCTTCCTGCAAAAAAAATTATCTGTATGAAGAATTTCAGGTTTCAGGCCCCACCATAGCACAGAAACTGCACAAATTAAAAATTACTTGCTTCTTGCGTCAGATCAAGGCTGCATCTCATTGCTTATTTTACTTGATCTTAGTGCTGCGTTCGACACCATAGATCATGACATACTCATAGATCGATTACAGAATTATACAGGTATTTGAGGGGAGGCTCTTAGATGGTTTAGATCCTACCTGTCCAAAGGCTGCCATTTTGTTTATTAAAATGGGGAGTCATCTCATTTATCACAAGTAAAATATGGAGTGCCACAAGGATCTGTCCTAGGTCCTCTTATATTTTCAATATACATGTTGCCCCTTGGTAATATTATTAGAAAATACGGGATTAGTTTCCACTGTTATGCTGATGATACTCAACTATATATATCAACAAGACCAGATGAAACTTCTAAATAATCTAAGCTAACAGAGTGTGTTTAAAAATGTAAAAGATTGGATGACCAATAATTTTCTCCTATTAAATTCGGATAAAAAGAGATATTACTTATTGGACCAAAAAACAGTACACCTGTTTTGTTCCTAAATGAATCTATGTTTTTAACAAACCAGCTGAGTGAATCATTCAACGATTCATTCATTAACACAGTCACTTGTTTTGTTTATGAATGAATCAGTGTTTAGATTGAATCTGTTTAGTCAGTGATTTCACGAGTTCACATCTACGTATATTAATTCAGTAAGGTTATGCGTATTTGGCGTGCTGTCCGGGTGGAGGGCTCCGAGCTCGGGATGTGGCCCGAACCCAGAGTACTCCTCCCGGTTGTGTTAAGAGTAGATGGATCTATAGTGAGGAGAATGGGGTGGAGGAGGGATGCTGAAAACTGTCAATGAACAGAGAGGTAGGTTCTGCTGTTATTTATGCCTTGTCATGAGTTGATTACTGATTGGTCTTCACTTGTGTTAATCAGATTAATGAACTGCGACTGCTTCTCCCGAACTTTGTTATAAAACTACATTTAGTGACTCACTCATGAAAACCGATTTGTATAACGAGAGGGTATATTTACAATATACCACAGTTTTTATGCCAGTCGTATCATTTTATTTTGTTGTATTTATCCGTAACACCTTAAAGCCTGGTCTGTGAAAATATTGTCTGATATTAAACCGTTCCTTGGCGCTAAAAGGGTTGGGGACCGCTGTTCTATGGCACCTTTAATATAAAAGTTATCTATCTATCTATATATCTATCTATCTATCTATCTATCTATTAGAATTATATATATAGCAGTACTTTCATAACTATATAAGTAATAAAAAAAGAGGTTTAAAAATGTCACTAATGCCTGTCACAAAATATTCATATTAATAAAGAATAAATAAATGTTTCATTTATAATTTTTTTATAATATATAAATTAGATTTTAATTTATAATGTAATGTATAATATATTTACATATTTGATCTTAGTCCATTTCTACGTAAATATGTACATGGCATATTCCCCAAAATATGAATAAAATCTTTCCATTATGCTAAAGTAAATGAGAAAGTGAAGGAATCCAGTGAAGTTAGATCCCGCAAAAGAGCGGAGAAGACTTCAGCCATAGTGGGTCTTTTGTTTCTATTACTGTTCCCTCCTCCTTCCTGTTTTTCAGAGAAACTCTCTGACAAGCCTAATTAACTGTTATTACTAATCATACCCTCTCGTTATAGGTGGTGGCTGTCTGTTACGCTAGTCAGCCTGAGAGGCGGAGGCCAGGAAGCTAATACAGACGCAGTGGTTGTGCTGCTAATAAGTTAAATCATAGAGAAATTACATGCTAATATGTTGCCACTCAAAACAAGGCAAGTTTAGCAGTAAAATAGATTAACTGGAAAACAACATAGGCTGCTCCCCTCAAAATGTCTGCTAACAAAATGCCATAAAACAACAAGAACTGGCCAAACTGAAATATGTCTGTCAGCCAGAGTGTAAGAAACAAACCTGAGGAAAAACAAACCTGTAGAGGTTGAAGAACAACCAATTCACATTAGCATTCAGGACGGCTATTGACAAAGACACGCAAAGCTGTAATTTAAAATCGTTTGCCATTTTCGAAAGTGACGACAGCCTCGAAAACAGCCCGAGATGGGTGAAGCGGTGAATGGGATCAGTGGGCAAAAACCCCAAGCCCCCTGAGGGGCAATTAGACGGGCCTTGAAGCAACAGTGGGTGGCGAGAGTCTTACGCCACAGATGGTACAAGTCAGCTGCTCTTGGCCCTCATGGACACAGTGGTATGCAAGCATGCAAACTCAAACAAATGAAGGTTATGTTCTTCACATTTCACCCAGCGTTTACCGCCACATACGCACGGACGCATGACCACACACATCTTATGAAGTCATGCTTGGCCAACGCATACGGACACAAGTTCTCTTGTCTCTGAAACACAAAGCCTGCCTATGCATGTCCGGGAACAACAGGACGGCCAAAACGGAGTCCTTCAGTCAGTAGTGAGCCATGGACTCAAAGTACATTAAAAACATACCTAATGGTAGAAACATGAACAAATGTGTGGAAAATGGGCGTAAGACTTATTCCCACGCTTACTCAAGTCCCTGTACAACCTTCTGCATTTACAGTGCAATAAATCCTGCGACGACACATACTGTAAAGAGTATGAGGTGTAGAGCATAGGAATTTGCATTATCAGCCTTAAACAGAAACAACATTTTGTATGCATATTCAAACAATTTTTTTTTTTTTTTTTTTTTTTTTTATCAATATGCATTTATAGCGCACTTTAACCAAAGTGAAGCACAGTTGAAACCTTGCGAAGTTGACCTTGGAGGTGTTTTGACAAACGTTTTCGGTAACACTTCAGAATACTTATTCACTTTGAACTATTACTTTCAATATTAATAGTTAGTAAGATAACATCAACTACCTTCCTAGATTATTTATGTTATTAGTTACTTATTTTGGTTGTCTTTTTTACATACTAAAATGATTTGCCATGACACTTCTATAAGACAAAACAAAAATAAAATTTAATAAAAATAAATACAAAATAAAATGTATTTTAATAACGACATACAGAAAAATTATTATTCTTTTTTTTTTACTTATTTAAAGGAATTATAATGTCTCCTGAAAAAAAAAAAAACTAAAAAAAATAAATAAAATAAATTCACTCTTTTCACCAAAAGCTAAAGAAATACAGAGTATAAATTGTATGGATTACTTTTACAATACATTTCTTTCTTTCTTTTGTTTAAGCTGTGCAGCTTCTGGTCCCCATTCACATTCATTGAATGGAAAAGAGCAGCTCAGACATTATGCTAAACAGATCTTTTTGTGACATGTATACAGAAGAAAGAGTAAATTCTGGAGAACTATTCTTTTAACCAAGTTTGCAGTGTCCTTAAAAAGAAGCTCACACACATAGAGAGGAAAACATATTTTGCTTATTCACCTGACAGTGAGAGCATTATTATAGACTACAGCTATATTTCTTAAAAATAACTTTGTGGAGTGATTATATAAGCATTGGAATAGTGAGTGTGTGTGGCAAAAATCTTTTCAAGGCCAAAAATTGGAGGCTGGATTTACGACGTGCCACTAGAGGGATTAACTAGCTGTCGCTCATGTTTATTTATTCAAATGTTTGTTTGGTTCAAGGCTTTTTTTATTTTTTTTTCGCAAATGTGCCGTGTGATAGATTTAAAGCGTGTGAAGACTGTACGGATTTCAACATCTCCACTCCGCTGGGACGCAGAACGTTTTTGACTTTGTTTCAGATTACGCAGACTGAATGATTCACTTCAGGGCCTTGTCTTGTCACCGAGTGAGCAACTGGGCTGCAGATTGGCTCTCCGGGGGGTGCCGGCGTGTTTCGAATTATTGCATGTGCGTGGGGAGGATTTTATTTGTCTATCAGGTGGTATTGGGGGTGAACCCTTAAATCTGACAAATTGCTGAAAATTGCAGACATGCACTCATTCCTGTTTAGACGCACTTGGCACATCTGGTTGTGATCTCGGCTCCTCTGGAGAAGCCCCCCTTTAACCCCACCTTCCTCCACAGCTCATTGCCATACTCCCCCCACCCCACCCCCCTACCCCCGAGAGAAGAAAGAAGATGCACTCCGTTTTCCCACCATTTTGAGGTGGGGGGTTCGCGCCTCGTCGATGTGATGTTTGCAGATGTTCCACATTGAGCATTCCTCTACGTTCTTCTCAGCTTGCAAGCAGTGGGTTTTAATTGAGAACTCGAGAGATGAATGGAAGCACCGTGACACTGCTGCACATTTCAAAGGCTCTCCGAATCTGGCAGCTGTAAACGAAGCAGATAAAAAGATAAATGTTCTTGCGCGGAGCCCATACACAAATGATTAGTTGCCTACTTCAAAAGCGCCACAGGGGGGCTCCGAATGCATTGCATGGCCCATTGCGTATTAGGCTTTACCGAATGTGCTAGTTTACTTAATTTTCTGCACTCCTACAGCTCGTATACTGTAGCTTTTAAGAGAGAACTTCCCTTATGCATAGATAATGACTTTTTAAGTGCAGTTCGAATTAAACAAAGAGGCTTAATAGTGGTTTCATAGGGTTTCTCTAAAGTTTCCATAGAGACAGTTTAAGTTTAATAGACTGTTCTTCCAAGTAACTGAAAAACCACCAAGCCACTGCAACTTATCTGGTGGTACTTATACTACTTGTTGATAAATGATTACAATTCATTAATATGGATTTAATCTAAAAATAATAAACCATTAATAAAAAACCTACCTCAGCCTGAGAGGCTCTTCTCGCTTCACATTGTTTAGCTAAATCTTTCGTACATAGCTGCTGAGTTCCTGAGCGTTTCCTGCCCTGGAACCAGCTGACCCCCTAACAGACCCCACCAACAACCCCCTCCTGACTGACGGAGCCGGTTTGAAAAAAAAAAACATGATGTCACCACTGCTCTGTTTTCCCTAATTTTTGCACTTCCATTGTTTTTAAATATTAACAGGTGCGGCGGGGTCCGTTTTCCCAGCCGTCCTGAAACCTATCACATCTGCTTCAGTTTGGACTGTCCCTTTGTGTTTTTGTTAACATGCATTTGCGTTTCTTCTACACAAAGTTTGAGACATCAACTAGACATTAATGCCTTTGGCCCTTGCTTTGTTGCCCAAGCATTTAGATCAGATGTTCTTTTTTTTCCCTTTTTTATTTTTTTTGAGGGGGGGGGGGGATGTTATA